>NC_047162.1:21144754-21149754 GCF_009819705.1 Hippoglossus hippoglossus
TATTCTGTCTCTCCAAGTCTCTGTGTTCATGATGACTGTGTCCTCTTTCTTCCGAGGTGCCATTGAGCCTCAGTTTACTGATTCGATTTGCCTTGTGTGTGTGCTTAGCGGTTGTTAGTGCGATCCCGGTGCCAGCTCTGGACTCGTCTCAGTATCCTGGTATCCTGCCTTCACCTTCCTGCAGCTTCTCACACAACAAGTTCAGCCTGAGACCGATGCCTTTCCCCAGCCTGACGGTGGACAGAGGTTACACACCAGGTACCACAATGATACGACTTCTGATACTGACGACAATACTGTCGAGAAATTCTCCGGGTAAAAATAACAGAACAACAGAAAACAGGTACATGTATGTTTCTTGTCTAGAGCGAATGTCTTCGCCTAGACCCAACGTTCACTTAAGTTAAATTATGTTTCCAAGCTTCACATTGGTGCTAGTTACTGATTTCTCTTGGTTTTTGTTCAGGGAATGTCACACTAAAATCATAATACAGCAATTATATACAGAAAATATTTTCCTTAGGGAACAATAGGCTTGATTATCTTTGTGTTACTGTATTCTGCTTTGGGTGGTGATTTAACACACATTTGTTTGCATGAAAATCTTTGAGATACCACTTGAACCTTTAATAAGAACAGGTTTTAAACTACATCTTAATCTTCCCACTCCTCTCTCCACTATCCTCCCCCTCCTGTCTTCGTACTCAAGCCCCAGTTTGCAGTGTAGCTAAATGCTAAACGACATGATTGGGAGCAATAATTCAGTAATTGGCTAATTCCTGGTTGGCTCGTATCAATGATTTAACAACAGCAGAGACGTGAAGAAGCTTCAGAGTCATTGAATTAGCCGACCCACTGGGAGGGCTGATCACTGCTGGCAAAACACACTTATGAGCTGACGGAGGGGCGGGACGAGGCAGCTAATGATGGAGTGAGGCAAATATAATGTAGAGAGACACGGTGGCTGTTAAAGAGGCAGATTACATAAACTGAAGTCACACAATAAGACACAACTGTAAGCGTCTGATCACAATAAAAAGATCGGCTGAGAGAGACCAGACAGATTCAGATGTGTGGCTAATGATGGAAGAAGTCAGACGTTGACGTATATAATATTTATTATAAACAGAATAATGACTGTTTAAAAATTTAAAAAGAGCAAAAGATTTGAATGACATGAAACGTCACACCTAACCATCCCCTGCAGCAACTTAAAGAATCTAAACTAATCTAAAACTAAAAAAAACAAACTAAAATATTGAGAACCCAGCCGTCTAAAAAAAATGCTGAGAAGAGAGAAGAGGAGAAAACGTGCCACCAGCTCTCTTCTCTTTGCCTCAGGCTCCACTTCTTCTCTTGGGTAGTTAATGGATTTCAGGTGTTCTGCTCTGGAAGGGAAAGAACACGTAAAGGAGTGAGGGAGCACCAGAGAGAGAGGGAAAAAACGAACGCAGCCACAAACGATGTAATGTGTATGTGTAATGCGCCGTGTGACACACAGAAGGAAACCATAACATCACTTTTTATTTGGAAATCATCACGAGCCAGTGTAAAATCCCATAAGATGATTAGACATATAAATCAAGTTTGCAGCTGATATATCTGCAGCTTGTTTTACCTTTTTGTGAGATTCTTGTTTCATGGCACTGGCTCCATTATAATTATATTTGAAACTCCTCCTCCAATGAAATTTAATTGATTTCTGTTTGCATTTAAAAGGGAACATATATTGTTCATATTCAGGTGGACGATTTGAATTAGTGTTAATAATGTAAAATGTTTCCATGACAGTCTGAGGAAAGAATCACTTTCCTCAGACTGTCCATTGCTGCAGCTCCTCTTTCAGCCTCTGTCTCAAACACTTTAGCTCCTGTCTCTTTAAGACCCACAGTCTGCTCTTATTGGTCAGCTGGTCCACTCTGTTGTGATTGGTCAACAGCTTCAATGCTTGTATGAAATATCGACCTCAGCTCTTGCTTTAGTTGACTTTATTAGGGGGGCGTGTCAGACAACCTCACCTCTGCCACCACAGTGATGGAAAGCTGCAAATAACAATTCAAATAACACATCTGCTGTTTTCCCCCGAGTGGAAAGCACACGGCCGATACTTAGTCCTTCACAACAGTTAATGCACTTTAATGCAGGTATTTGTGGAAAGACGACAAGTCCACTGGCTAGAAATGTTTAAGTAGTAGGCTGAAGTGATGCATTTCATTATGCCTGCAGAGAAACGCACACTATTAACTACAGACTAGAAAGATATCCGATCCTGTTCTCACAACAGAACTTTTCACGTCAACAGCAAATCTGCTGTAAACTGAGTTCAAACCTCACACGTTGTTGTAAGGCATCATCACTAAACCATATGTTCTCAATTTTTGCTTTTAAACTCTTGGTTAACCTGTTGAATATCTCTTGAAAGGGGCTTTATGTACGTTTTCTCTTCATTAGCACTAACAACTAATCACTTAGCTTCTTCAATCCTACTTCTGTCTCCAGTTTATTTTTTAATTTGTATCACATCTTTGCTTCTACTAAAGTTATCATGTCAACTAGCTATACCTTATTCTGGCTTGAGTTAGAAAATCACACTTAACTTAACATTGATGTAACAACAATGTTTTGCTTTGAGCTCTGTCAGTCCCTGTTTTCTGAAACTTAGCGTGAAAGTCTGATCACTTTCCAATAGTGAGTCACTGGAGTGTTCGGTCGACCCAGAAGACGTAGCTCAGATGTCTTTTTTATAATCTCTTATCTTGTAAATGCAACTGAAGCTCTTGGCGAGTGACCATCACCAGCATCTGACAGAACATGTACATATTGCACCTTTGAAGGTACGCTGCAAAATTGTGATGACTGGTGGTCCTACCGAACAGTATTGTAGTGAGGGGGCACTTGTTTTTAGACATTTTTATGCATGAGGGAGCTGGTAACTTGTTACAGGTCAGGATCTGCAGAACTTACTTGATGACATTCTGGGGAAGTAAAATAATTTTAACGATTGGTCTTTTCCCCAAATTGCTCTACATAGTTTTAAATCTTCAGAAACTAAAATGACCAAAATCTTTGAGTCTTTGATTCAACTACTCTGAAGTCTTTGGACATTTTTATCAAGTTTAAAGATGGATATCAATCAGATTTGTGCACCTTTGTTTACCTGACACGCCCCCTAACAAAACAAAACTAGGGTTCATGGTCATTTCTTTAAACAAAAACATGGTGTGTTGAACACTCTGTCTTTGTCGAAGCTTCTAATATGTTTAATTAATGAGCAGCTGCTGCCCCTGTAGAGAACTTACAATGCTTCCTATCACTGTTTTTAATATGTCAGGGTTTATAGACACGTCACTGCTGATTGGATAACACCTATGACACACCCACCAAACAATCCTTGAAGCTCAATGATACGTTTAGAGGAAACATGTCTTTCGACATTGAAACTGTAGCAAAACATTTTGAGATAGTACGTGACCCAGGTTAGTCAAGTGCGGAGGCTGACTTGTGCTGGAAGCAACGGAGTGACCCAGCTGGCCAATCAGAGCTGACTGGACTTCATCAGAAGAGACAGGAGCTAAAACTAAGTGTTTGAGACAGAGGCTGAAAAGAGGAGCTGAAGCAAAGTGAGTCTGAACATTGGAGCATGAAAACATTTTGCAGTTAAAATACTCATTAATATTATCAACCTGGAGTTGAGAAGAAAATGTCTTTACTGTTAAGTCCTCTGACCTGAATGACCATTTACTCTCTGATTGTCCCGACCCTCTGATACTAAAATAGCATATGTACCAGACTTTTGTCGCTGAGGTACCAGTAGCATGTTCATTGTTTTGGAACATGCAAGCTGCTATACTGTATATGTCTACTTAGGATGGATGATTCTCTGTTTCAGCTCCCTGAACTGTTAAACATCTCTCAGTTCTTTCTATTTGATTGCTCCTCTCTTTCCTCTTTCCCCTTTCATCATCCAACTCACCCCCTCCCACCCCCGTCCTTTTCTCTGTGAGTGTCTCTCACATTCTTTTTGGTTTTTCCTCTCTCTCTCGTCTTATCTGGCAAATGAAAACACAGCGACTCCACATGTAATTAGTGTCTTGTCCTTGCTCTCCCACGTTTTCTCTGATCACATTTTTCAAATCTTGTGTTTCTGCACAGTCATCACATTTATTTTCTTTTTTTTTCAGCAGGAATCTTCTCTTCTTCTTTTCCCTTCTTCGTCGTCTTTCTGTCACATCTTTCACCACAAATATTAAATGGGATTGTGAGGAAATTTAGCCACAACAAAAACTGAAGAGGGTACAGAAGGAGCTAACCCAAGTATTGTTGGAGGAAGCAGAGATGTCATCCATCTTTATTTACAGTCTGTCAGAAACACACTTTCTTTTTCACTGCCTTTCTGAAAAAGCAGTAATCTCTAAAGCAGTGTTTTTCATTTAATTGCCTCCATCAAAGCAAAAACTATGATAAATGTTAAAGATCTTTCGGATCATGTGTCAGAATATTTCTTCTAATTCTGCTCTAACTTCTTCGGCTTTAGCGATGCCCTCGGAGATCTCCACCAATCCTCTCCTCCAGCAGCAGCCTCCACCACAGCAGGCCCCTCCCCTCCTTCCGGGCTCCTCCGCCCTGCCCGTTGAGCACACTCCTGTGGTCGGTCCAGTTCCGGGCGCTCCAACTTCAGCTGCAGCCTCTGAGGAGGTCCAGGCAACGAATGCTCGGACCATCCCAACGGCCTGTGTGCGGCCCACGCACCCGCTACGAAGTTTCACCAACCCACTGCTGCCACCACCCATGGGGACCATCGACCCCAAGGTGTACACATCCATGCTTCCGCAGTCCAGTGAGTACAGATGTTTGTTGGGTGTTTCACAAATGAGTAAAAACAGATGTTTCATCGTCTTTAGTGTGCGTGTGTGTCTAAGCTGGAAACTAATGTTAGCAGCCACATGTGACATCATTTGACATAACGTGAGACTTCACGTGACGCATTGTGATGTGACACT
>NC_047162.1:21154754-21159120 GCF_009819705.1 Hippoglossus hippoglossus
ATCAGACAGTACCTTTATTCCTTTTTAATATTTCTTTGCAGAAATTTTTCTCCATACATTTCAAATGAAGGGAAATGGCTCCAAGTGAAGGGACCAACATATTTCATGGCTTATGTTTAGAGTGTTAGAGAATTTTCTTCTGTGAGCATGAACATATGAATCACTTGACCTGTCTGCTGCTCCCTCATTAGTCAGGCAGACAGGTGGACTGCAGACACACATAAAGGAAAAAGCAGAAACACTACTCCGCTGTTGAAAACATGAGAATGTCGGCTGCCTCCCTCTGGAGACTCGACGTTTCCTCAAAGACTTGATTTCAAACTGTTTTATCTCAAGCTGTACTCGGGATCAATAACCCCGCCCCCTCCATCTTCACCTCCCATCGCTGTAAATCTCCCCGTCTTTGCCTTTGACCCAGAAACAGACAGACACTGCTGATGTGAACCCCGGCGGGTGTTTCACACCTCCATTCCAGCTTGTCTGGTAAATATATCTACCTCTCTGAGCAGACGAACCGCCAGTACACCCCCACCTCACCTCACCCTTCTCTCTGACAAATCCCCCGAGGGTGAGCCAGGCACCGTGAAACTCTCTTTTATGGCTTCTTCCAGTGTGTATGTGTAACCTTTTCTTCAGCTCTGTGCTGCTGCAGCTCATTGTGTTTTTCTGGAGCGTGTTCAGTTTAGATTCAGTCCGACAGCAGCGTGCTCAGAAGTCATACCAACACATTTGGTTCGGCTTCATTTTAGAAATGAAGCTGGCAGCGGTGTCAGCACATTTACAGAATACAGACATTCAGCGCCACACAAGGTCAGTGTGAAAGTAAAACACTGCGACTGAGAGATACTGACTAAGTCTTGCGTTACTCTTGTGTCCTTGTAAGGTGGTAATGTTTCACACAGCTGAAAGTTTCGACAAATGGAAAATAGTTAAACTCACGACTTACACAGGTCATTCAAGTGAGAGTATGTGTGTCATAGCTTTCTGATAGTTGTCTGCAGACTAACGTGACAGAGCAGATGGTTTGTTACAGGTATCTGGGAAGTCTTTATTGGAAAGTGTTTGGAAAAATATTCAAAAGATGCATTGCTGTTGATTGTATGAAACATCGATCACTGTTGAGGAGTTTAGTCGGGAGAAGAGTGAAAACACCATTTTCTTCTGTGCTATATTTTGCTTTCCTTTTATATGAAGAAAATCCCAACAATTCGAACCCTTTGTAGGAGCTGCCATTGTTAACGTACACGCACTTATCACTGGAATGACCAGCAGGGGGCGACTCCACTGGTAGTTTCTATAGAAGTCTATAGAAAGTGACTCTACTTCTCACTTTATAACGTCAGTAAACATTCAGGAGTTTATGTCTCAGTCTCTAGTTTCAAGTCTTCTTCAAACAGCTGATGTTCATTTAGTGAATTATGATCATTTAGAGTCAAACAGACCATAAAGCACCGGATGTGTTGGGGGGGTGGATACAACAGTGTGATTGACAGCTGGTACCGTCCAATGTGTGTCACTTCTGGTTTTAAAAAACTGAGATGGCGCCGGACAAAATGTCAAACTGAGGCTTCAAAGCGGCAGCTCACAAACCAATTGATGAAGTCATGGTGGCTTATTTACGACTGATATGTAGCCGCCTCCCTCATAGGACCGTAATTGGTCCAAAGCACTTTGCTATAACCCAGAGCTCGAGACTAAGCTTTTCCACTAGAAGCACTGTTGCTCCTTAATGAAAACTTTAGGAGCACCAGCACAAAATTTAGGTGCACCACTTACAATGACATGCAACGCAACACATTCATATTTTTTTCCCATCTTAATTGTCTTACTGATACATTTTTTTTGTGATAAACAATTTACAAAATAAAGAAATGTTTCATTTTAAAGTCCCAAAGTGAAGTGCTGAGTAAAAACTAAAGTTAAATTGTGCTTTTTAAAATATTAACACCAAATAAAAAAATATAAACATGTGGCCATATTAAGGTATGTGGTCAGCTCATTACTGCTATACAGCACAACAAAACAAGTAAACAAGGAACTTCCTCTTTAAAGCCTCTCCTTCCCTTTAGAGCACATCCCCCTGAGGCACCTCTGAAGGCCAACCCTTGTATTTGGGCCTTCTAGCTCTTTTACCAACACGATCACGATCCACCATCAGGATTTCTGCTTCATGATCCACAGTCATGAAGATCGTAGATTGTGATTAATGCTCCACGATCACAATCTACGATCCAACATCACGATCCACGATGTGGCCGCAGCAGTGATCCTGGATGTGCCTTGTGATGAGAGTTGGTGTTATTTGTAAAGTAAGTGCAGGCCAGCGGGGGGTGTGGAGGGAGGACACTCAGCACAGTACAAACCAACAAGTGCTCCTGCTCTGATTAGCGGTACGAATCATTTTGCAGATGGGCTCATCTCTGCTTCACTGTTGTGTTGATCTGTGGGTGTGGGCGGGGCTCGGGGCCTGTATGAGTGTAGAGTTGAGATGAGAGGAGTGAGTATGGACCGTAGCCAACACAGGTACTATAGACAATAGACATCATGCTCAGAATGGTCCCTAACCCTGTGTTGTTATGATGACTAGCGTTGTGTTACTCTATCACAAAGACACAAAGAAACACACACACACACACACACACAAATTGTCGCTCACTGCTGGTGTTTTATGTGATGATATTAATAAAAAGTTACACTATTAATAAAATATCCTTGTATACACTCAACTAAATGGTTGCAGTGTGTATCCCTGCTTTAGCCACGAGCAATTAGCCTAGTGTCTGAAAAGCTGGATTCTCCCTTGCAAGAGGTCCAGCTGCCTCACAAGGTTATAGACCCGGCTGCTTTGCCCTGTAGAGCAGTTAACACTCCAGCAGAACATGGTTTTATGAACCTGGAAGGTGCTGCAATGATAATGTTATTCAATTTTCTGCTCTCTGGTGCGCTGTTCTCTGAAAGGTCAAACAGACAGTAAGACTATTTGCTATTGGTTGACAGAACAAAAACAGAAAAGGAAATGATTATTGTCTGTTACGAGGGCCTCAGTGTTAAAATGTATGCATCTTATCAAGCTATATTTAGAATTTTAGCATGCGTAGCAATCATCTGACAGTAAATGCAATGTAACTTTCCTTATGTTCAAAACAATAATCTGTAAATAAAAATGAATGATGCGCCCCCCCCTCAAACTGTTCACAACTTGTACAAAAATCTAGCTAAAACATTCTCAGACAACGGTGCTGCCATCTTTGGAAGTAGAGTTTTGGACAGTATTGATCATTGGTGTGGAGCCTTGGCATTGAGGTCCCTGATAGCTGTCAATCATGACGTCTCAGCCAAACTGATCAGAAACACTTGAACAAACATCAGTGTGATAAGAACCACCTGAAATGACAGAAACCATCTTTGACAAACATTATTTAACGTCTACTTTGGTTTATATTAGTGTGGCAATGGACCTTGCCACGGGGCTCTCCCACATACAGCCAGAGACGGAAGTGTTCCTTTTTAACATTCTTTATTTAATCCATAAACATAAATTCAAAACTCCAAACTTAAAGCAGACTGGCTTTGCAGCTCAGTCCGGGCGTCTCTCCAGTGTCTGCGTCTCTCCAGTGTCTGAGTCTCTGGGTTCGTCTCTCCAGTGTCTGCCCTGAGGCAGTGCCGACGCTGCCTTTAAGCATGAGGACCAATCAGCTAACAGCTCTCACCTGTGCTGATTGATCCTCTATAGCAGGTGAGGGTGCTCTCCCAGCCCCCTCACCTCCACAATTAGTTTGGTCCATGTCCCATTTGCTAACATGGAGGGTTTATGACCTATACTGCAGCCAGACACCAGCCTTCATTACACTCTATGGTTGAAAAAATACAACCTGCAATGAGTTCTTGGGATTATCAGGGCAAAAAGCCTACATTTTTTAATTGATTGATTGAAAGTACATTTTTGAAAATCTTACAGCAAATTTCACCAATGTTTTATGTAACAAATTGAAACAGGAAAGAACCTTATATCTGTCTATCTCTCTATCGCTCTCTCTATCGCTCTCTCTCTCTCTCTCTCTCTCTCTCTCTCTCTCTCTATCTCTCTCTCTCTCTCTCTCTCTCTTCTCTCTCTCTATCTATCCTTCTATCTATCTTCTCTCTATCTATCTCTCTCTCTCTCTATCTCTCTCTCTCTCTCTCTCTCTCTCTCTCTCTATCTATCTATCCTTCTATCTATCTATCTATCCTTCTCTCTATCTCTCTCTCTCTCTCTATCCTCTCTCTATCCTCTCTCTCTATCTCTCTCTCTCTCTCCTCTCTCTCTATCTTCTATCTCTCTATCTATCTATCCTTCTTCTCTATCTCTCTCTCTCTCTCTCTCTAT
>NC_047162.1:21159220-21196720 GCF_009819705.1 Hippoglossus hippoglossus
CCAGCTCTTCATTGAAGCTCTATGATGTTTACACGGAGTGAGATGTTGGACTGCAAGACATTTTTTAAGAAATATTTTGTAACACTCATAAAAGTGTTTTCCCCAGAAATTAAGCCTGATATACAGTATTTAGTATCTTTAAAAACTCTAGGATATCCTCAAAAATGTTTCATTAGTTCTGAGTGTCAGCAATTTTTTTTTTATTTGGATGAACTTTGGTTCCTCGGAAAGGAAGACCATAAAAGATAACCTTTGTGCCACTCTTCAGTTTTCATCTCTCTCTCTGTCAGATGAACCCTTGATTAGTTTAGAAAATGACTCACGTCTGTTTACAGCTCATCTGTCTGTCATCACATAGGAGCCTGAGAATGTTGATTAGAAGCAGCTCAGTTATACCTTTGAGTCCTGGAGATCAGTGAGAATATCAATGCTGAAGATTAACAGACACATGATGCACTGTGCTGACGGACAAATGCTGGCGAACAGAGACACAACAATATTAATCCTGTCACGTCTAAAACAGCCACACACACACACACAGACACACTCTTTGTTTTCCTTAACACAATTGTTCCCTGACAGCAATGACTGCAGCTCAAATTTCAGTGGATGTCTGCATGATTACTTTAAGCCCAGGAATTATGGTGAGGGTAAATACTGGATCTGCTCATCTTTGATCCCTAACCCCGAATACAGCCCACACAAAAATAAATGACCTAAGTCTTTCTTGATTTGTATTAATATTTACTGCTGCACAATGTCCACCTTACTATATGGATTGACATTGCTGTGATGTTTGTTAGATTGTACTACACTAGGATTATGTCATTAAATATTTCATGATATTTCTGTAGTATGGAATTTTATGGATTTATGATAGCCTGATTTATTATACTGTGGCCTTAACAACTTTAAATCATGTTTTCTTTTTCATTTTTATAACTTAATGTGTTATGATATTTTTTCTGCCTTACAATAGATTACAATTTTGCATTTCTTATGATACTCAGACATATGAAACAGTAAAAAGAGACATGAAAAGTTAAAGATCAGGGGGATGACTTGCAGTAAATGGCCCAGAAAGCCCAAGTTTCTCCTGATATTGGTATTATCTCTTACTATACTGTAACATTTGTATATCTTACTATACATGATATTTGCATATCTTACAATATAATTTTTTTTATATTCTAACATAATATGATATTTTTATATCTAACTATACCATGATATGTACCATGTTTTTATATTGTTCTACACTATGATAGTTTTATATTTAACTTTACTATGATATTTTATATTTTATTATATTATATCTTACTAAACCATATTTACCACAGTATTTGAAAATCTAACTATACCATGATATTTAATATTTTACTATACAATGATGTTTTTGTATTTCACTATACTTTTATATTTCACTATTGTATTATATCTTTATATCTATAATAACATTAAATTTGATATAAATGATATGATGTGATGACATTTTCAAATCTTAGAATACTATGTTATTTTGATACCTTACTTTACCATGATATTATTATATCTTACTATAAATTGATATTTTTCAATCAATCACATTTTATTTGTTTAGTCTCATATCCACGAATCACAGTTTCCTTCGAAGGTCTTAACAAGGAGCAACATCCTCTGTTCTTATCTCAACAAGAGTAAAACTACCAAAGAAACTTTATTACGAGTAAATAAAGCTCAGAGAGTCACATGTGAGGATCCCTCTCCCAGGACACAAGTACAATAGATGCTGATGGAACTGAACAGATCAACATGTACATCAAGAAGTCTTGTTGAAATCATAGTCCACGATCAGCTGCCACCATGATCAACTCTCTCTCTCTCTCTCTCTCTCTCTCTCTCTCTCTCTCTCTCTCTCTCTCTCCAGGCTGAGGGAGCAGTGGGTGGTCAGGTTGGATCAGAGGAATCGTCACCAGCAGAGTTTCTTTGAAGAGAGAATCAGAAGAGCTGAGAAAATGAAGCATAGTGTCATCAGTCCTGATTCACCCTGACACAGAGTTACGCTCCTCAGTCATCAGTTTATAGGTTCATTAATGAAGTAAATCATTTTAAGAGAAAAATAAACTATTTAATCTGAATAAAATCCACTAAAACTATGTACAAACATATACAAGCTGTTTGTCATGAATAAAGTGTGAGAATTAAAAATGTATGTTAGTTGTCTTTTAGAAGAATGTTAGTTTTATTTTCCCTTTTATGCTGCACTTCATTCCTGCCTGGTGACATCGTTTTTCATTATCGTACAGTTTCATTGTTAGTCCTTGTAACTGGTGGTCAGAAGTAAATAAAATGTTGATCTATATGTAAAAACCCTGTATCTTTAGTTTTACAGTTAACACCTTAGTCTCTGCACACAATAACAATAACAGGGTGATTTCAGTCAAAACTCTGGTAACACTCAAATATAAATACAAAGCCAGCTCACTGCTTGAACAACATGAGAAAAGTTTTGTTTAAGTATTTATTTGCAATGTTTCCAAAGGGCTGCATAGTTGTAGTCATTTTCACTTAAGTTAAGCAGTATGTGTGCTGTATAATTTGCTATTTTCACTTAACAGTAAATGATACTGTGGTTATTATTTGAACCAGCAGAGAGCAGCAACACATAGTGAAACATCCAAGAAGTAACAGCAAAAACATGAGAATCAAAATCAGGGTTTATTACCAATTACACATACAAGGAATGTGCTGTGGTGTATTTGTGCAAACATCTCAACTAAAATATTAGAGGGTTAGGAAACAAATACAAATATATTATTATTATTAACATTTCCTCTTTCAACATGGCAGTTTCTCTGTACGTGAAGTCAGCTCCATAAAGACAGTGATTCCTAGTTTGATATAGAGGAAGTTGACTTGCACAGAGGCCTGATCTCCTTTGGGATGAACTGGAGCATCAACTGTGAGTCAGGACCTTTCAACCATCATCGGTGTTGGACTTCACTCAAACCCTGTGGCTGAATGGGAACAAATCCCTGCATCAGGTTCAACATCTGAAAGAAAGACTGAAACCAAGGCAGATGCTAATGTGACCACATATCTTGTCCATGTAACTTACATTTTTAGCACAAAGTCATTTGTGCTAAAAATGTCAAAGTCAGTCCGTACTTATTAAACTTTAATTGATATTCTTAAATTGATATTGATACGTCATAGACAAAGCTGGATGTTTGTCTTTACTGGTAGAAAACGATGTTGGGTTGGATTTAGAGATCTTGGTGAATAAATAGGACTGGACACCACCTGCTATATATATAACCCTAATCCTATATATAAATATATATAGAACTATACATACATATATGCCCTCTCCACTCACACAAAGAACGACCTGAGTCACAGCTGCTGCTGATAAAAAATCAGAGCTGGTGAACAGTGAGACACGATTACAAATAATGGTAATGACAATAGTAATGATTGTGCAGCTGTTTTCAACCCTAACCCTGCACTGGGGCCAGGAACCTGCACTCACCTCGAATCCTGCTTTATCAAACCCCTAGGCCGGAAACTCAACTTTTTGGGTTTCAGAATACTGATCCACTCTGACTTTGTTGACTTGGAGTTAAGTGAGTGACTGGTGAATGTGAAAAAAAATAGAGCTGTAATAATCCAGTGGAATAATACAGAAGAGCTAAATAAATGCACTAGTGTGGACAATCAAAATGATTTAGAGATGTGTTACATGTATAAAATAATAGTGACAACAATAGGAAAACCATTATTATAGTGTGTTGCTCACTGATTACCACATTATGCTGGGAAACAGCTGTTGGTATTAGGTCAGAACATTTCTCTCCTGAAAATCCAGGAAGTAAAGAAAGAAGTTTCTGTCAGGGTTGTTGATCATTAGGCTGAACACAGCTGCAGCAGCAGTATGAGGGGTGGCCAGCTGGGGCCAGCAGTCGGCCTTGTGTTACATTCAAGGCGCGGCTGGTTACTCACATTATCTTCTGTAATGTGTATTGGTGCTGTTTAACAGGCCGACTCCCCTCTGTGATGGCTCTGTTTGCTTTGTGAAATTTAAGAACCGAAACTCCCGGTGGCTCATTACAGAGCCTGTTAACTCAATAAAGCTCTCCGTGAAGCTTATTTGGTTAAAAAGCTCAGTGGTGACCCTAAATCCCTCAAATCCACCCTCGAGTTGCTCAGGGTTAGGCGTTGTTGGTTCTTTGAAACACAACAACACAAAGACTGGACATTGTGGACAAAGATGTTAGTCCATCCATCAATACTTCTTAGACTGTGGCTCTCAGTCCCATTGGTAATAAACACAGACATGTCCACTGCCAGGAGAAGGTCAGTGAACCCCAGAAGTAGCTGCACAGCTGAGGGTTTAAAGGGAATCTTTGGAGCTGGTAAACGTATCTGGTCATGATATGACAACACACAAAGTATGGATCATTATCATGACAGAAGAAGCTGCTGTTCTAACTGTAGCCTAAAATAGAGCAGCTTGACACCACAAATATACTGAGAAAAGGTTTTTTGCACTGATGAAACTGAGGTTGAATTGTTTGGGATCATTAAGCACTGAATATGTACTCTTCATACCAAATGGTGGTGTGAGCATCATGAATGATTTTGAATGAACACATTGGTTTAATGTCTGTTTTTGTGTGATGAATCATGAGCAACCATACTGATTTCCACAAAAAGCAAGAGAAGAAGTCATGTGAAGAAGGAGAAATAAAAGTGTGCAAGACAAAAGTTCCAACTTGGGTGTCAGCCAATCACGGACCAGGATTCTTTGTTGCTACACTCATCAGGATGACTCTGACACATCAGAGCAAACAACAGCAGTGGAGCCTGATAGATCTAAAGTCGACCTGTTTTGTGGATTCAGGTCACAACAGCACCGTTACCGATCAGCGTCTGCTGGATCAGCATCCAGCCGACAGTCAGCCAGAGGATCCTGGCTCCATCACCTGACCGAGACCTGTAAACATACAACATGTCACCCACCTACACACCATTTAAAACACTGGACATTCACTGTGTTAACAATAAAACAATTGCAGAAATGCTTAAAGAAAAAGCCATGACAGTGTTGAAGACATTCTCAGTATAAACGTCAGTGTCTGTCCTGATAAACATGGAGGACGCTTAGCTTCTTTTTTTTTACTGAGAAGGAAATTAATCTGACGTGCTGTCCAGATATCACATCAATCAATCAATCAATCAATCAGATTAGATTTGTAAAGCCTGTATTCGCAAATCACAATTTGTCTCATAACATCAACATCAACACTGACACACTTTCATTTGTGGATTTTATTAAGTCCAACTTTAATGAACACTCAACACTGGAACAGAACACTGCAGCTGTCTGCTGTCCATCCACACACACAGTAAAGTCATATCTCAACAAATAAATTTACTCTAAAACTCAGTATATCTGTTTCCTAAGGACAGTGGGCTGGAGTGTGTATTTCTGTTCAGGACTGTGTCATGCACTTTGTTAATGCTCTATACCAGGGGTAATCAACTAAAATTTAAAGAGGTCCAGTTAGAGAAAATTTCTTGAAGCAAAGGTCTGGAAGATCATAATGTCTAACTATTTAGTGTGATATATATTTAAGTAGCCTAGTAGTTGTATCAACATCTGCATGTACTAAATACCTGACTGTCTAATCAAATCAATTCAGTACGATTCAAAAACTTTTTGACAATATTTATTGTCACGTAACAAAGAACTGAACATATATGTATGATTGCAGATATGTATAATGTTCTCTCATTAACTAAATAAAAGTAGGGCTGCATTTCAAAATAAGAGAAAATGTGAAAATTGTGCATGTTCAAATAAAGGGCTTAACTTCAGAAAAATAAAATAAAGGGAGCAAAAGCTTGAATTTCCCTTTTTCTGTTTCACATCTTGACTCAAAAGTCTCAAACCAATTTTACAGATAATAAATCTCAACACATCTTAACAATTGAACAGTTTTAGAATCACTTTCTTCCTCTGTTTCTCTTCCTTTCTCCGTCTCACTCCTCTGTTTCTCTCCCTTTCTCCGTCTCACTCCTCTGTTTCTCTCCCTTTCTCCATCTCACTCCTGTTTCTCTCCCTTTCTCCGTCTCACTCCTGTTTCTCTCCCTTTCTCTGTCTCACTCCTGTTTCTCTCCCTTTCTCCGTCTCACTCCTCTGTATCTCTCCCTTTCTCCGTCTCACTCCTCTGTTTCTCTCCCTTTCTCCGTCTCACTCATCTGTTTCTCTCCCTTTCTCCGTCTCACTCCTGTATCTCTCCCTTTCTCTGTCTCACTCCTGTTTCTCTCCCTTTCTCTGTCTCACTCCTCTGTATCTCTCCCTTTCTCCGTCTCACTCCTCTGTTTCTCTCCCTTTCTCCGTCTCACTCCTGTTTCTCTCCCTTTCTCCGTCTCACTCCTGTTTCTCTCCCTTTCTCTGTCTCACTCCTGTTTCTCTCCCTTTCTCCGTCTCACTCCTCTGTATCTCTCCCTTTCTCCGTCTCACTCCTCTGTTTCTCTCCCTTTCTCCGTCTCACTCATCTGTTTCTCTCCCTTTCTCCGTCTCACTCCTGTTTCTCTCCCTTTCTCCGTCTCACTCCTCTGTTTCTCTCCCTTTCTCCGTCTCACTCCTCTGTTTCTCTCCCTTTCTCCGTCTCACTCCTCTGTTTCTCTCCCTTTCTCTGTCTCACTCCTCTGTTTCTCTCCCTTTCTCCGTCTCACTCCTCTGTTTCCAACCCTGTTTCTCTCCCTTTCTCCGTCTCACTCCTGTTTCTCTCCCTTTCTCCGTCTCACTCCTCTGTTTCTCTCCCTTTCTCCGTCTCACTCCTCTGTTTCTCTCCCTTTCTCCGTCTCACTCCTGTTTCTCTCCCTTTCTCCGTCTCACTCCTGTTTCTCTCCCTTTCTCCGTCTCACTCCTCTGTTTCTCTCCCTTTCTCCGTCTCACTCCTGTTTCTCAACTTTCTCCGTCTCACTCCTGTTTCTCTCCCTTTGTCCGTCTCACTCCTGTTTCTCTCCCTTTCTCCGTCTCACTCCTGTTTCTCTCCCTTTCTCCGTCTCACTCCTGTTTCTCTCCCTTTCTCCGTCTCACTCCTGTTTCTCTCCCTTTCTCCGTCTCACTCCTGTTTCTCTCCCTTTCTCCGTCTCATTCCTGTTTCTCTCCCTTTCTCCGTCTCACTCCTGTTTCTCTCCCTTTGTCCGTCTCACTCCTGTTTCTCTCCCTTTCTCCGTCTCACTCCTGTTTCTCTCCCTTTCTCCGTCTCACTCCTGTTTCTCTCCCTTTCTCCGTCTCACTCCTGTTTCTCTCCCTTTCTCCGTCTCACTCCTCTGTTTCTCTCCCTTTCTCCGTCTCACTCCTGTTTCTCTCCCTCTGTTTTCTCTCCCTGTATCTCTATCTGTCTTTTTCTTTCTACCGTCTTCTCATGTGTAACTTGCCTCTAACTCTCATCTGTCTGCACTGTAGAGTCACAATGTTTACCTGCTGGAATGCACAGACTTGATTGGCTGAGTGGTATCACGTGGGATGGCTTAACTCTGTGGTGGCAGTTTCTGTTTAATAATGATACTCTATTGTATAATAATACACACATAACATTGTCTCTCGGAAAGTTCAATTAAAACACCTGCAGGTGGGCTCACCCCACACAGCTACCTAGTGTGACGTGTATAGAATGAGCACAGAGCACAGGAGAATCACTCCACTTATACAATCAGAAGCTCCTCCCTGCGAGGAGCAAATGGTATTCTTCAGCCTCTTGATGTCTGACCAGGTTGGGCAGAGTTCCTGTCTCAGATCTCCGTCCCAGTCCCCTGGTGTGACTTCTGGTGTGAGACAATCTGTCTCCGAGATCCCCTATCTAGCTTTACAACATCAAAAGACCCCAGTCCTGTATACAATGCAGAGTTCCCCTCACCCATCTCTATCAGACACACTAAATAACCCCCTGCAGTGAAGCATTTGCTAAGACACACATGTGGGGGCCATAAACAATTATAGTCCCCTCTGCAACTTTTGTAAGTCACAGAAACACATTTGTTATCTACTTCTTCTAAATACATATCTGTTCTTCTATTAAACATTACACAAATGCAAAATCTGCCATTACAACTCGCATGCAATTGGTCTGTGCGTTTCCTCAGCCGCTAAACCACTACCGTAAAGACTGCAAAAGCTGTGCTGATTACAAATAGAAGCGCCCCGTCAGGTTTTAAATCATAACCTTCTGTTTTGGCTGTAGGTCCGGGTCCGTACGTGGCGGCTTCTGGGTCCGGACCCGGACCGCGGTCCGCCTGTTAGTGACCCCTGCTCTATACTGTTGTTTATGTATAGTGTTGTTTATCGTATGCTGATTTTTATAAATCTGTCTTCAGAAAGGTTCTGCAATGTTTACAGAGGAATAAAAAACATAATTATGTTTTTGTAATTAAACTCAATCACAACAAGAAACAGGACACATTGTGCTAATGATCAGATTAATAGTTTTAATTACATTTATTACTGTTGTTATTATTGTTATAACTGTTAGTTATTATTAGTGTTTACATGCTCAAATGTTCAGGTAACGTTCTTCAGACTGTCCATTGCTGCAGCTTCTCGTTTTAGCCTCAGCTCCTGTCTCTTTAAGACCCCCCTCTTGATATAGCCCACTCTGCTGTGATAGGTCAACTGCTTCCAGCTGTTGTAGGAAATGTCGGTGTCCACTCTCACTTTATCAGGAACTCCTTCAATCTCAAAATGTGTTAATGGAATGTTTTCTCTTGGAATGTCAACGAGCTTCGAGGTTCATTTACTCTGGTTTGGTGGGTGTGTCAGAAGGGTTGTCCAATCCGCACAGTTGTGTATATAAACCATATTATAAGTCAGTGATACAATAGATTGTAAAGTTCTCTACAGATGCAGCAGCTGCTGTTTCACATCCGGTGAAGGTGTTAGAAGTTGCTATAAAGAAAGAGACTGAAACATCAAGTGTATTTTATGAAACACGTATATAAAGTCATCGTCTACCTCCAAATGACAATAATGACCTTATCAGCTGCTGTTGTTACATTGTTTCTGTCACAAACCCAAACACTACATCAAAGTGTTCAACGTACCACTGTTAATAGGGTTAGGGTTAAAAAAATTCAATAAAAGTGTAATTTTGTTAAATTTTTAACTAAATATAAGAAGTTGAGAATTTAGTTTTCGCACTAGGTTGTTAATGGAAACAAAGGTATCTGACTAATGTTTAGTAAATGTATATATTTCTGTTGTTCCCTCTTTACTTCTGATACAAAAACTGGTTCCAATTTTGCAGTAACACACTAAGGCCTGTAACTGGCAGGTAAGAACTTATGTCTCCAACTGTTTTAATTATTTTCCATCAATTTTAAATTCTCATTTTCCTCATCGTGGATTAGAGCATCAGCTGCGTGTGTTGCTTCCTCTCTCGCTGCAGCGCGTGACCGCTGTTCGCTAATCTCTCTAAAACGAGCTGGGAGTGGATCTGACAGCTCTCTGTTCGGTAACTGACAGACAATTAGCCCAATTTCCACACGACAATTAAACAGACGGCATTCTTGGATTGTGAATGGACGTGACATTTTAGAGAACTTCTTTTTTTTACTGTTATTAGGTTGCAGAGGAGAAGATTTCTAATTAGAGCGTGTGTGGGGACGAGCAGAGTTTCTATCGTGATGTTTCTGAATATGAAGAAAATCAGGATTTAATGGGGTTGTTTGTAATTCTCTAGTTTTTTAGACACTCTACAAGTCACAAACATAGACTGTAAATAAAGATGGATGGCATGACAGCTCTGAAAATCAAAGCCAAAGTGTCTCTATTGCCTCTGCTGGCTGGCTGCAGTATACTGGCTCCAACAGTTCAGTCTTGAATAAAATAATATGTGGTGGTAAAAATGTGGGGAAGAACTTTTCTATCTTCATTGTTATTACTTTAAACAACTACTGAACAGATTCCCAGTAAACTTCATGGAAAGATGGGACATAGTTCAGGAAATAACTCATTAAATGTTGTTGTGGATTCAAACAAAGTTGTGGATTCCAGGATTTTTTATCACTTCCTTTAACATTATGAGATATTTTCATTGAATTCCTGGAGAATGTCTCGTGGATCTTGATGAAAACAATCAGATGTGTCTAGAGAACTAATATTTATGAGTGTTTGTGATTTAGTGCAGCTTCATTTAATTTTACTTGTTGGGCTTTGGTGGAGGTATAAGCTCTGCTGAGTGACATTATAGATTGTTTATGACAGTGGTCGAGATGTCTCACACAAGCACATCATTGGGAGACAGGATTACAAATACCACAGCAGAAATGCAAAAGCCACATTACAGAAACACAAACACAATGGAAATGAGCAACAACGGATGTTGACTGAAGCCGCATTACTTACTGCGATCATGTGAGCCGTCAATTGTGAAAACCTGCTCAAGCCAGCTGCAGCTTCAAATGTTGTAATAATCACTTGCTTTCCCTAATGTAAACCGAATGTTACAATAATCATATTGTTTGTTTTATTGTTTTTTACATTTGAAGAATGTACAGAAACGAATTATCAGAGAACTGATGCCATATGAAAAGATGTGTAACATGGACTATTGTTTTCTATTTGGTATTTTTCATCTCACAATTTTTTTTATAAGTGGGTGAGAAAGGAAGTGGTTTTCGAGGAACTTGTAGCGCTGACGGGGAAGAAGTCGGTCTTTTGTTCGGGGGATACCGCAGGTTTCAGAACGTGGGACTACAGCCATGGAATCTTGCCATCGTCTGCGGATTACACCAAATTGGATTACTTCCACAGGATTACTGAATCGTGGATCCCTAATGCCAAACGGACTGTGGTGAGACTGTGCGTTGCCGATAGCGCGGGTATCGCCGCATCTCGCCAATGTTTTTCCCCTGTTAATATTATTTCGCCTTAGTTTGGACAATCATTCAGCGGACTACTTAGTTTATAAATGCTGTTTGTGTACTTTCTGTTAACCCGGGGAACTATTGTGCTTTTGTGTGACCTGTTTTGTGTTGTATGAAATATATATCGCCGCTGGCCTTGTTGTTAAAGGGCCGACTGGGTCGGGTCTGATTCAATTAGTTTGGGCCTTAATATACTTTGTTTATCTATGAAACTGTGCTTTTTTGTTAATCGATAATTTTACCTTAGTTACTGTGAGACAAACGCAGATGTTTTCTCCACATGTTTTCTCACCATTTTGTGTTGCCCAGTATCAGACATTGACTCAACTTGAGTCAGATTTGCCCGCACCTTTAAATTGAGGGTATTTACATTTCCCTTAGAGCTGTTTAATAAGGTGACTTGTTACAATGTGATGCTTGTGGATTTGAGGTGTTACGGTACAGGTATGTTCTTCTTTTGTGTGATCCGAACACCTGTACCTTAACACCTCAAACAGACAAGCAGCGTCTCTCTGTTTTGTGGCTTCAGTACTTATGTTGTCACTTTTGCAGTTGTGTTGTGGCTCTTGCAGTTTCTTTAATGCACTTGTGTGAGACGTCTCAGCCACCTTCTTATATTTTCAGTCACATAAATCGATACATTCTCATTTGCATGTTAGCGTGGTCGACAAACCATTGTCTCAAATGAATTCATGTCACTACTCAATACATCAGTGTGTGTCATCCCCTTGTGGGTGAAAATACTTCACACTGTAGACAGGAAGCTCAAAGAGTTTAACATGTGTTATGTTAAATCTGTAATCAGGTCATATATAGAACCCAATCTCTTCTTGTCATAACACATTTAATTATAGTTTCATTATATTTCACCCAAACAGTTCAGTCTCAATGAAAAACAAGTCATGACGAAGTTACAATTAAACTGAACATGAACAACAAATATTACTGGATCATCTGAACATTTCAGGCTCATAAACCTTGTTCACTTCAGTCAAATGATAAAAATGATAAGAGAAGGAAAAGATACATAAGAAAATAAAGACTAAAACTGAAAAGAGGGGGGAAGCAGCAGAGAAATGATGATGAGGTTTAATATGCCTGTCAGAATTCATTAGGGCTAAAGTTGTGTGAGACAGACACACACACACACACACACACAATGGTTTTAATTCCAGAATCTCATTTCAGATCTGATTAATTACTCTCTCACGCTTGACGAAGGAAATCAGCAGCAAAACTGAAGGGATTAACACACACACACGCACACACACACACACACACACACGCACACACGCAGATGGTAAATTAATTATTCATCCAGCTCGCCTGTTTTTGTATTAAATTGGGAAAAAAAACAGCAACATAATTATATGGGCAAAACAATAACAATCCATAAACTCGCTAACTGGGTACATAAACTCACCCTAACTCTGTGTGTGTGTGTGTGTGTCTGTGTGTGTGTGTGTGTCTGTGTGTGTGTGTGTGTGTGTGTGTGTGTGTGTGTGTGTGGGTGTGTGTGTGTGTGGGGGGGGGGGGGTGTGTGTGTGTGTGTGTGTGTGTGTTTGTGTGTGTGTGTGGGGGGTGTGTGTGTGTGTGTGTGTGTGTGTGTGTGTGTGTTTGTGTGTGTGTGTGTGTGTGGGGGGGGGTGTGTGTGTGTGTGTGTGTGTGTGTGTGTGTGTGTGTGTTTGTGTGTGTGTTGCACTCAGTTGAGCAGATCGATCGAAAAGCATCACGTTTCAGAGACCTTGACGACAATGAAAATAACTTTCAATGATGTGTTGTTCTCGGCAAAAACTAAACAAACCTGAACGCACTTCTTCAGTTGTTCGTCTTTAACTGTTGAATGAATGATGAGCCTAATTTTCCTCTCATTGGTTGTTTTCACAGATCACACGAGCGAATCATGGTTAATTTTAATCCAGAATTGAAACAAATCCTTTTCTTTCCATCCAGATTAAAACACTGCTCCAGAGTTTTCAAACTAAAATGGGGTTAGGGTTAGTAGTATGGAAAACAGGTGTAACTGTGCAACTGCAATGCATTTAAAGGATAAAACATATTAATGTGGATGCAGCTTTAAAAAGTCTGGACCGAACTAGGTAGGCAGGAAATATTCACAATCAAACTATTTGCAATCTGGTTGGAAAATTCAGCAAAACCCTGGAAAACTCAAAGTCACACAAAGGCACCAGAGTGGTGTTGTCAGTCTAGTTGTGTCTTAGCACAGGAGTAGAAGTAGAATTCAACTTCTAACAGGTTTGTTAAATACAGAGGGAAAATATGAACCTGTGAGGATACGACTGGATTCTTGACTCTAGCGTGTCTCCTGTATTAACCTTCACTGCTGGTGCCTATGGACGCCGTGGTGGGCGGTCTCTCTCACACTCAGTTACGGTCCTCACATGTCATTCTGAGAACATATGAAGAACCAATCACAATCAATTATCACGGTGACAGTCACTAATGCTCCACGAAAATTAATTCTGACTGGTTTCATGCTTCGCTGTGAACCTGTGACCTCAAACCGAACGACTTCCATCTGAGAGAATTATTTTCTGTTCCGCTCTAGAATTGTTTTTCACAATAACTGTGATTTTAAGAAAATTTGATAACTTTGACTCCATGAGACTCTGGATACAAACACTGACTCAGCACAACATCCTGAGATCCAAGATATTTTGGCTTGCTATCTGGATAGTGGAAGGTAGTGGAGATGTGTCTTTGACCATTTTTGACAGTTTAGAGACCACACAATAAAGTTACTTTCACATAACCCACCAACATGCACTCTTGACGAATCCTGAGTCAGTCTCAGCTGTCAGTCATGTCGTCTGTTTATATATCATCAAATAATTAATAAAATCTAAACTGATCAGAAACACTTGAACAGTTGAACAAACATCAGTGTGATAAGAACTACCTGAAATAACAGAAACTATCGTTGACAAACATTTATTTAACATATAATTAGATTTTTAGTTTGGTCCATGTCCCATCTGCTAACATGGAGGAGAGGTTTATGAGCTATATTTTAGTTGAGGGCGATTAAGATGATTTTTGCTTCCCTCTTGGGAGCTGTCGTGTCATACATCTGTACATACAACTGTTCCACTGTACTGTATAGCAATAGCACCATTTTTACTATAAATGGAAAAACTGTTTTATAAAATATATAAAACATTCAGAATATGATCACAATTACTATAGAATGTTATTTGACAAAAGCAATAAGTCGTAATTAATACATATTTGTTAATCCACAGGTTCATCTTCTCATGTTGAGTTTAAACAATGAAGTTTTCATATGTCAATTTAATTAAAGAGTTAAACCGCGACATTTCACTTCCCCGTTAAAACTCAGATCTGACGGTGAGAAGTGACTTCAACCACTCAACTCAAAGCACTTGCTCATTTTCTGTTCAGAGGTGGCAGGATGCATCATGGGAAAGAGGTGTATGTATGTGCACGCGTGCGCGAGTGTGATGTCCAATAAGTACGAACTTCAACATGCACCAACACACATGCTTTAAATCTGTGTCTCGTTATAGCAATGTTGCCACACAACCTCTAGAAATTTTGCATTGTGATGAATATAGTTATAATCCCAAATATAAGTAGTTGGTTTTTAAAAATCTTTTCAAAAAGTCCTCACAGTGGTAGAAATACCAGATCACACAAACACATGTTTTCAATTTCACCTCCATGCTCCCAAAACAAACGCCCACACACACTCTCCACAGACACACACAGTGTTGCTGTGAATTGGCTCCTGGCTTCATGCAGCGTCTGTGCTGCAGCTCATTGGCTGCTAATAGATGTTGAGTCCTGTAAACACGGTGGCTCTGTTCATGTGTGAGTTCATATCTGAGATATGACATTTTTCAACTGGCTTTTCATCTTCATTGGCATCAGTTACAGATTCAATCAGTGACCTACCTTTTATTGTCTTTATGATGCAATTACAAACAAGCTAAATCCAGCTCAGGTATCAGTCCATCTCATCTCTACTTCTCTGCTTCTTTGCCTTCTTCTACGTCTCATTTTCCATTTCTCCATCTCTCATTTAAATATAAATGTACTTTATGGGCTTACAATTATAAACAAAAACATTATAACTAACACAATGAAATAACTTCCTAATAATTTTTTCAAATATTATTTTTCCTATTTTGCTATTTTTGGTTTTCTATTGTGTTTTAGCAGCCAGAAGCAACAACTAATCAACATTAACAGTAACTAAGCAACCAACTAAAGTTCAGTCAACTACAATCAACAACCATCGCTTAACAGGAACAAAACAATCAACCGATAATATGTGCATGAAGTCTTTGTAAAGGTAAAGTTACTCATCCAATCAGTTTATGATGTCATCCCAGGCTTAGACCACATACCTACCAGGGGGATTGGGTCCTCTTCTTCGTGTCAACTGTTTGATAATAAGAAAACCCTGGGGCACATCCTCAGGTTCTGCGGGTGATACCGCACCATGACCAGGTCCTAGGGTCTTTGGCTGACTCAAACCGCACAGCAATCATCATCAGAGTTGGGGAAAAGAAACTGCACCATCCAGGCTCCTTTGGTGGGCTTCTTGAAACCGCCTGGGACTGACAGCTCCAAGTTGAGCTTAGAAGGCAGCGGAAATTCCATGAAAACATGGTGATCACTTCCCTTTGTCCAGGTACGGTGCCATAATCAGAATCAACCGAGGAAGTATTCTTGTTGGAACTTATTGTTCCCTACTTATTGTAGTGGAAGTTGGGTACAGGGGCTTTGCTGGTCATTAGGGTTGAAGAAGTCCAAAAATCTGGTCTCTCGCCTACAGAATCTGTAGATTCACAAGAAGAATCTGTTTGTAGTGATTATTGTAGGTTTGGATCAACCATGACAGAAGCTTCTTCTCTTGGTTCTTCTTTAGTCTTAATTAAATAGGTTTAAGGAGCAGAGAAAAGTGGAACCTTCTTTTAAGTGAAAAGTTTCTGCTGCTTTAGTGACACATTGTCAGAGTTTAAGTTTGTGCTGTCACAGTTTTCCCCGACAGCAGCATCTGCACCTGTTTTCAAACCTGCTGAGCACATCTACTACAGCCTCACTGAACATGAGGCCTGATGATCATTCAATAGTGTCTCCAAAGTGTCCTGTAATCACGCTTTTCTTCTAAGATGAAACCTTCACATTTGAATGACCTCATGACCTTTCTCCCAGCAACACCCACAGGAAAACAGCAGTATTATATCTCTGCTCAGTGTTTTCTCTACATTTATTCAGGTAACTGCTACAGAAAGTTCACATGGTTTAATATTTATGATTAGAAGTAATGTGCTCTCTACTGGGGCTGAAAATAAAGACACACACAAATGTACCCAATGTCGTCACTGAACAGGAAAACGATGACTACCTTGGTCTGAAACCAGCAAAGACACTTGGCACTGTTTTATGCTGCTTTTCACAGAACAGAGTCTTTAAATGTTTCATCTCATGTAAAATTAATAATCCGTTTCCTCCAGACCTGAACCAGCTTCGCAAATGAGTTTCTTCCTCGTCATCTTTTTGTTTTATCTAACAACTGTGTCTGGTCCGTGGCGCCCGTCAGGCTGGCAGGAAGCAGATGGAGTCTGACGTGTGAACACAGAGGAAGGAGACGAGCTGTCACTTCGTTTATTCTGCTGCTTTGTCCTCGACTAACAACCAGCTCCACACAGGCCTCATTCATCTGCCTCATCAGCCCAGAGACAAACAGCACAGCTCATCAGTCTCCACACAGAACAGAGAACTGAAGAACTTAAGAGCAGCTGAGGCAGGAGACCACAGTTAAACTCAGATGCATAAATGAACCAATCGCTCAGCACGTTTGCTTTTGTATCAAAACTTTATTTATCAAAAAAAGAATCAACAGTTGAAATAACATTTCTATAAAAAAGGATCATGGGACTGTTCTACAGTGCATTACAAAACCAGCAATTGTATACAACAGTGTGGATAGAAACTTCGCTCGACTTCATCTGAGATACATTGCAGTGCTCATCTTCCTCACCACCATCATCATCGTCTTTTTTATCCCCTTCACTCACACGAACAAAATGTACTCTAAAATATTGCAGTCACTTAGCTAATTTGGTTATAATCACTCTCGAATTTGGACTTCTTTTTCTTCAAAGAATAAGGTCAAAGTGTTTTTATTCTGAGCTGTCCGTCCATCCGTCGGCTCCTCAGTCAAACAATGGCAATCTGAAAGTGAAGTTATTGTCTGTATGAGATAAGAGCCATTTTAATTTGGCCCTTTTCACCCCGATGAGATGAAGTCCTAATCTTTTTTAAATTTTTTGTGTCAGCCTGGAACTGTCTGCTCTGGAGCCGACAGAGTCGATTTCACAGGACACGTTCAAAGTCAGCACATCCCCGATCAACTTCAATTCCCTTACTCTTTTTGACCGTGTAATTTGTCCCTTTTTTGATCGTCAGAGGTTCCCACACAGTGGTGAAGTGCCTAAAGAAGGAACTTAATGAAATAGCGTTTCCCTTTAAATTGCAGGAGCTGAGTCTACACAGTTTCCACCTAATCAGGTGTGGTTCCTGTTTCTGAGTTTCCCACAGTCGCCACACGGCAAGTTCAAGCCTTTTTAAGGACCATCCTGGTATTTCTGCAGGTTTAAGTCCATTTACTAAAAATCATATTTCCTTGAATGTCCAGTAGAGCAATTCACAAAATGTGTAGTGATATCCCAACTTCAAGGAAGTCATTTAACTGAACCTTTTGACCAAAGGTTTGTTGTCATCGTGTGGCAAGCAGCTGAGAGCAGCAGTTATTAAAACAAACTCTTAATGGTGGTGCATTCAAGGAGGCTCTGATAGCTTAGCTCTCACTAAACATTAAAACCCCAAGTCTTAACCCTAACCCTGGTCCAGAGATAAGTATCAATACATATACAGACTGAACTGAAGAGTCTGAAGGTCTGAACCCAACAAGGTGTGATCATCAATTGGATCTTATGAATCCTCAACATGAAGCGTGTTCAAGTTTCAGCAGACCTTTTTTCCGATGTCGGATAACCCCTGAATGCACCACAACAGTTTGCAAACAAGCTGCTTCTCTCAATCACCTTAAATATGACAAATGATATCAGGCTCCGCCCTTTTGATACAGATACCGCTATAAAAGAAAAGCTGCATAGGTGAGGTCAATCTACAGAGTTAACAAACCCTAACAAACAGAAAGTGGTGGCGACTGTGTCCTCAGACAGACCCAATATGCTGGCGAACCATTTATATGTGAATTTATCATTTTCATAAAGAAATATAAATAATTTTCCCACAACATTATAAAAAATACTGAAACCGTTTAAGGCAATAAACTGAAAGAAAAAGAAATGTCTTAATTTTGTTCTTCGCTAAACTAAATTTACATCTGCAGAAATATCATCGCATGGTTATAAATAAAAGTTTTAAAGAGCACTCAAATTAAGTAATAATAATAATGATAATATATTAAATTTGATTATAAAAAGTTACTACTACCCTATTCATACTGTACATTGTAAAAAAGCAGTTCTCTGTAATGTAGTTCTGCTGCAGCAATGCTTTTTTCCACAGTAAAATACATACAATAAAATGCAGAGCCGACAGTGGAAGGGTCAAAAACATGAGACTGCGATGAAAAGAAACTTTGTATGTAGACAGATATGAGACGTTTGGTTCTGAATCAGTGTGAAAGGTTGAACTGTCAAAAAAGAAAAACTTTCTTAAAGTTCCCCTTATTCTGCTTTCCTAAATGTTCACATTTTGGGTTCATGGTTGACGAATTGACACAGAATAATTTGGATTTAATTTGAAGTGAATGATTAAGATTTACTGGACCTTTCCAAATAAACCTATTTTTTTTGTTTTTACATTAACTCCCTTAACTTGATTTCTTTCTATGAAAATCAACTTGTAAATGACAGAGCTCATCCACCAATTACTATCTGTGACACAGATAAGACCTCCGCCTAAAGAAGAAGAAAGAAGTCTGAAGTTCTCTTCGTGTTGGTTTTAAATTAAGAAGAAAACAATGCTTTTTTTAAATAACATAACTTGTACTCGGATCAACTGAAAGTTTTATTTAGTTTAGAAACCGAGAACTTTTCCTTCCATTTCAAAAAAGAAATGATGTCAAAATGAATACTTCTTTTTTCTAAACAAACAATTTCCAACTTTCACTAGTAATAACTCACTGATCTGCCTCCTTCTGACTTATTTAAAACAACACTGTAACAGTTACTGATGAACAGCGCCCCCTGCAGCCACACAGGATTAACGCTGTTGGTCTCTGTGTTTTCATGTAAAAACAAAGTGAATCAATGTGTTGACTCTGACTGTGTCGTCCCACTGGATATTACCCATGATCCTCTGCTTCTTGAACCAGAAGAGCTGCTGCTGTAACAAATCCACCAAACTCTGAATTCTTCATATTTCAAAGTTTCCTGCTGAATATTGGAGATAAACTCTGGTTTTTAATAGTCTTTTTAACTGATCTCAGTTCAGCTTCACTCTTCAACTGGAGCTGATGGTGACAGTTGAAGCTGTGACTCTTTTCTTCTCACAGGAGATCGAACCCACTCACCAGAGTTACATTGAGTAAGAACAGATGCTTTGGGTAAGGAGTGGGAATTAATGTGATGATCTAAGTAATTTAGAAGCTGTTTAAAGTTAAAAAAGATGCATTGTGTTGTTTTAATATTATTTTGACACATTTCTATTAAATCATCAACATCAGGAGAAGTGAGATGAATTCTCTCAAGTAACAGAAACCTTTTGCCATCCTTTACGTTAACTGGGAGACTTGTTAGGACGGATATGTTTTTGTCGTGGGGGGATTTCGCTGCTGAGATGTTTTGAGAGACACGCAGGCTGTTTTCTGTGATACTTTGGCAACAGGACGAACCCCCGTCATCAAGCATCTGATGTGTCTCTGTTTCCAGGCAGCAACTCAAACGTTGCATCTGCGCTGCTGAAGTGACAGAACCGCTTTTCTTTAAAGTCTCACAGTTCAAAAGGGAAACGGTGCTTTCGGGAAAAGCCCTCAGCTGCGTCGACCGTCTCATCTGTTCCCTTTGTAATGGCCGTGCAGGAAGAACAAATTAACATAACACAGAGCATTCTAACATTTAACAAAGACTTCTTATAAACTGACTAAAAACAGAAGAAAAATAATTCAGTGGTGAAAAGTAAAGGCACGTGGACTTTCATTTAGCTGGCAACAAAAGCTCAAAAGGGTAAACAGGTCATGATAATTGACACATCTGACGCGCAGGATGTTGGCACTGAAAGTATATATATATGCGTATGTGTGTACATTTTAATAACATCTGTCTTGATGAATGATGTGGAACTGGGATCGCAAACTGAGATCATCAGGATCTTAACATGACCTGATTTTCTAGCAGCTGTATGGAAATGCCGTCAACTTACAAGACTTAATCAGCCATTTAAATGTGACTACACTGCTTAAAGGCTTTAAGACATGGTCAGTTCTCTCTCGTGTAAACACCAAACCCATAGGATCATACCAGTGGTTTCCCCTCTTTTAGCTCAATTATATGAATCAAACTTTCCAGCCCTGCTGATTGTTTTCAAGGTCCTGTTTCACTTTTATGAATTGATTCCCTTTCCTTCCAGGCAGCCTGTGGTTTCAGGTTATTTCTTTATTGCAGAGACTTGGAAGTAGAGGACCCAACTGAAGCCAGTGCGCATATAACTTTCATTTCAATGTGGATTAGGGCAGTCACTTTTCATGGGAAACTTGAACATTCATTCGAGCATGGGCTGAAAAGTTAATATTCAAACAGTGCATAATCTCTGCAAATTCAAAATATTCTGTCTAAAAGCACATATGGCCATCTGATGTATAAATTTGAACTAATTGCATGACATGAAATATTTATTCGAACTAGATTTTTGGAAAAAGGGACAGACAGCCCTAATGTGGTTAGAAAGTATGTTTGAGTTTTAACAGCTGACACAGACCTGAGACCCTCAAACAATCAAACAGAACCTGAGTGGATTGTGAAGAATACATATACATATTTGATATCCTTCACAGTCAACATGTACAATATAGTGAAACCAACAGCATTGTGGGTCCAGCATCTCAGTAAAACTCAAGGATTCCTAACGACGGTACAAGTTAAATACCTGAGACTCCAGAACTGAAGAAGCCTCTTGGATGAGAAGTGAAATGTCTTCAAGAAACTCAACCAAGTCCAGTTCACCTGTTTTTAGCACTTGGGTATTCATGTACCATTGCGTCAACATTAAGGAAATCAGGACTAATTGGTAATGATTATGCTCCAGTCTGTGCCAAAAGTGCTAATTGTTAGCTTCTCTGTCTCTTAGTATTTTTGCATGGAGGGTTAGCCGAGAGCTTTACCTATCATTGCATTTACAAGACCGGGCCTGATCTCACACCCAGTGTTCCAACTGCAATACAAGTGTTTTGCTAGTTCCAGACTGACACAGCTGCTTCTAGATTAACATTCTATGCAGCTCATCTTGGTTTTTTGAAACCAGAAATAATCATATTAAGAGGAGCGGGGGGGTGGGGGGGTGGAGCCTGACTTGATGGCAAGTTAGGTACTATCTGTCAATCACACTGTGGTATCCCCCCCCCCCCATACATCCGGTGCTTTATGGTCTGTTTGACTCTAAATTATCATAATTCACTAAATGAACATCAGCTGTTTGAAGAAGACTTGAAACTAGAGACTGAGACATAAACTCCTGAATGTTTACTGACGTTATAAAGTGAGAAGTCACTTTCTATAGACTTCTATAGAAACTACCAGTGGAGTCGCCCCCTGCTGGTCACTACACAGAAAACAGGTTTTGAGTGCTTCCGCATAAGCTTCCCTCTCGGGACCTGGAGTCTACGATATTTTTCACAATGTAGTTGTGACGGATAAGATCAATCAGGAAGAGAAACCCGGTGACTGCTTTCTATTTGCAATCAGTGGAGTCTCAATCTGCTGGTCTGTCAAGAAGAAAACATATTTTGAAAGTACAAAAGTTGCATAGTAATGTTTTTCTAGGAGTTGATTTTGTGTCGATGTCTTACACACTTGATTGAGTTTATCTGGATCTGCAGTTCGGAAGCCCCTGCACTTTAATTTTAATAACAACCACGCAAATTAATAGCTGCCTGGAAGGAAGGAAATCAATATAAGCAGTGATGGATCATTTGGAAAATATTTAGCAACACTAATATCTAATGTCATTCATGATCATTTAACTGCAACCATTCCCTACGCTCTGCATTCAGGAGGAGAACAGGAGCAACCCTGAGCAGAATTAAAGTGTTGGGCTCAGAATGTCTCTCAGAACACGCTGATGAGTTTGATCCCCGTGCCGTCCGCCTGCCTGCATTGGTTCACCTTTCAACCCTGCGCTCGTTCTGCAGAGATGTTACCTTTCCATCCACTCTGTCCATGGCACTTTTCCCTGCTGCTGTAACCGCCGAGAGTGTGAGCTTGAATCATAATATTTGAAACAGCGATATAATGAATTCCAGGCCTCGTTTCTCCGTGCCCTCACTCACACATCAAAAGCACCTCTGCAGATTCACAACCACCCTCTTCTTCTCCCTCAGGCTTATTCTTTTCATCACAGAAAGATAAATATCTGTAAATTACATTACAATGGCTGGAGAGACAGTTCAATTTAGAGCCAACTACTGGCCTGTTTTTACCCCCAGCTGACTAATCATTTGTCATTTTTACTTCCTTCTTTCTTGCACACTCCAAAAATATCCATCTTTATAAATTGTTTGGTCACATGCTTAAAAATTAGGGGGGGGAGTTCTTCTTATTTCTACTTATTCAGAACATTTTTAAACACAAGGTTTTGTATTTTGAAAAACTGATAGTTGCAGTAGTATAAAAAAAGATGTTCACCCATTTGGAAGATCACTTGAATCATCTGACAACAATTCTCTGGCTGAACAAGATATTTTTACAGGGTATTGCAGTATTTAACAAATTAATCTTCTGTTGAGGAGCTGTACAAAAAAAGACGTCTCTTGCCAACCAATCTAATCTCAGACTGATTTGTTTCCTGCTGATAAAATTCTAGTTATTTAAGAAGGTGGCTGTTTTCTACATCCATCTCCTGTCTGACCTCGTGTCACAGAGGTCAAAACTCTGCACGTTTGATTCCCTCATTCCACAATTTTAATGACTAATGTTTAAGAAGATGGAAAAAAATATTACATAACTCTTGGTTATGGTTGAATTCTAAATTAAAAATGACTGTGTGCAACTGTGGGCTGTGTTTTCATCGTTGTTCAAGCTCACAACATTTTAAAATAGTACTGTGCAGAAATGTTAAAAAAATCCTGATTTGAACAAAATTAACAGCTCTGACTTGACAACGAATGTAAAAATATACTTTGTGGAATATTTGTCATTTGTTATTGTTTATTGTTTTCTATTTTCTTATTTTCATATAAAAATGGAACCACCTGAAGTTAACTCAAAGCGAAGTTGGCAGTTTTGCAATTTCCCCCTGTGGTCAATCTGTGTCGACAGAGGTACATGTGTGATTCATCTAATGTAAAATTAATTTGGATTCATCAAACAAAGGCCCAAATACAACACACTCACTTCCAGTCAAACAAAAACTGAAACTGCACTGAAATATTAAGTGTTGTATTAGCCCTACCACCACAGCTAACCTAAACAATAACAATCATTATAATTATAATAACCTATTATATTCCTGTTGCTATAACACCTTGACAATTGACTATTTCATTAGAGTGATGCCAGATTCCCATTCAATCTTACTTGGACAGGGAATGACGCAGGTGTGGAGAGTCGTTAGTCCCATTTCTTCCAAGATCCTGATTGATTTTAAACTAAAATCAAAGTAATCTTTGTTTTTAATTATCAATTAAGACCAAACACTCACTTGTGAGGTTTCATTTTCTATCTCTTTCTCTACATGATGTATTTTGATGGCACTCAAAATCTATTTCTATGAACAACCTTGCCTCATAAAATGCTCCTTCATAGTCAAAGCAGCATGCACTTCCACACTCCAGCCAGCAGGGGGTGACCATGGACTTAATGTGACGTACACATAGTTCAACTTGGCGGAACAAGGTTTCTTAGTACCATCCCAAGCCGAACCTTCATTTGTCCACAAAGGGATGGTTTCAACCAATCAAAATCCAGATATCTTTCAAAATTTGATGTTTGGGGGTGAGACAGAGTTAAACAAGGAGCAAAAACAAAGAAAGTCACAAGAAGTTTTCCATTATGGGAATTTGACAACACAAGTCCTTGTAGGAACATGGTGTTTGTATCCGGGGTAAGGAGAGAAAAGACTTCATCAAGAACAGCAAGATCGTGGGAGTCTATAGAGGTTTTGATAAAGTCCTTATAGAGTAGATTCAGGTAGATCCTGAGCCAGATGATTCAGACAAGTACAGAAGGTTCAAATACTCTTTTAACCTCAGGATCCAGATGTGGAAGGGCTGCATGAGGGATGAATGATGGATGGTTCAATGAAATCACACTGTCCACTTCAAGAGTGGAACAACAACAACGTATGGCCAAGAAATGCCAGTAAGGATCCTCACACATGACCGCAACAGACATCCTTGGATCCAGGTCAGAAACATTTTAAGTTTGTTGAAACTTTGGTGGCTGAGGATGTGTTCGTTCTTTCATAATGTAGGTCCTGGTACTTTTAAAAAATATATATACACATCCTGTAACTGCACAAAGAGGAAGTACCCAAAAGAAAAGTGTTGAAAATACGAGTACTTCCAACAGTAACGAAAAATAAGTTAAGTATAGTCACAGTAACTGAGTTGTGCAGAACTCAGCTGAGGAGGACGCTAATAAATACCACAAAGAAGAGGAACAGGAGGGCTCGTATAAATGTATCTTCTTTTTTTGTGAAAATTCTTTCCTCCTGTTTTTTTATGTCAAGACGCTAGGCATTGGGTTTTCTAGTTTTGTGATTAAGGTCGAAGGGTCTTTCAAGGGGTTTCAGTTTGAACTCCTAAAGAAGCCCTTCAATCCTTCTCCTGTTCGGTCAGTTCATGTTGTGCTGCTGTAGAGTTTATTCTGTGTTACCTTTTGTCCAATCTCGGTCCCAAACAGCAGACACAAGCCCAGACCAGTAGAAACCAAACAAACTCAACCAAGCAGAGAGGCAGGTTCCACAGAGATCTTTTCAAACCTAGATTGGCCCATTGCTGCTAGCAAAAAGACAGCAGGTGACATCAAGGCTTGAAGAAGGGTTCCAGACTGGACTGTGACATAGGGCTGGGCCTGGCGGGGGTCAAAGGTTAGAAGGCTGAACCAGTAATAGCATTGAGCTGCTTCATCAGTCCCTCTAGACTGGCCATCTGCTCAGACAGATCGTCCTGCTCGTAAACCTGAAAGACAACAAGTAGAGGTTACATGTAAGTGTTAGAAATTCCGTCCTGAATGCCTGTGTGGTATTAGAGATTTAGAGATTTAGGGTTAGCCGACTGGGCTTTAACAGGAGGGAGTTGAGACAGGAGCTAAAACCAAGTTTTGAGACAGAGGCTGAAAAGAGGAGCTACAGCAATGGACAGTCTGAGTACAGCGATGTGTTTTCTGAACATTAGAGCATGTAAACATTTTACAATAATAACCCTAATTAACATTATCAACCTGAATATGAACAGAATGTCTCCTTTAATAATTCAAACCATTCAACGAGGAAGCATCAGGGAAGATGCTGTTCCCCTAAAGCGTCTTTAGGTCTTACAGGTGGAAGAGGTGGAAGAGTGAGACACAGTGATATTGTGCATGTTTACAAAATGCTGGAGCTGTAGTTACAAAGGACAGGACACAGTCGCAATGTGAACGGCTGCACTTTAATCCTGCAGATACTCTGTGATCACTGTGTAATGGTGTGTTTGGTTCAGCTATACAAACTGTCACCTCTGAGTGGACCGGCTTAAGTGCCTCCATCTGTGGTGTGTGTGTGTGTGTGTGTGTGTGTGTGTGTGTGTGTGTGTGTGTGTGTGTGTGTGTGTGTGTGTGTGTGTGTGTGTGCGCGCGTCAGACAGTCCAACAGTCAAGTACCCATCTCTTCCATATACACGCTGTGTGTTATATTGAGCGTGGCTTTCGTGCAGATTTTGTCCTTGCAGTAAAAAAAAATTCAATATTCTGCTCAGGGCTGTGGAAAACCGATAACGGCAAACATATTTCTCACACACCAAAGGTCTGTATTAATGCACAAACCTTCCATTATAATACATTGATCCTGCATAAATATGAGCTCTACGGAGAAGAGTCACTGCCATGAAGTGCAGCTACTGTAAAAGTGTTCCTAAAATTAAGTTCTTGGAAATTAATGTTAAAACTATATGGTTCTACTGTTTGTCTTGTATTTAGGGACATTTGTATTTACAGGACTTGTTTATAGACTGTGTTTCAACCCAACAACCTCCGTTTCAACCCTGATAGAGTTGAGCTGATAAAGCTGTCTGGTCCAGTTGAAGCTTTTAACCTGACCACACAGTCATGTTGGGTCAGTGTTCGACTGGTTTCTGCCTTAGGACAACGTCACTCTCCCTCCAGTCATATATAGATTTGTATATCGCCTTCATTTAACTCATCAGTGAGGCTCGATAACAACGGGACTCAGACAGTTAAACATTCGTGATCAACCAGCAGCAGCCAGTTCACCAGCAAAAAGCCAACACACACCGACTGCTTTTTCTAGTCCTAAATGTGTAAAACATAAGGTAATTGGGTCATGTAATCAGGAATAATTTAGTGATGTTGAAGATGCTGCACAGTATCAGTGCTATAAACTGTGAGTACAAGCCAACATGCTGGCGTGCACATTTCATACGAGTACAGGTGATAAAATATATATATATATATATATATATATATATATATATATATATATATATATATATATATATGAGTTGATTAACAGACTCAAACATTAAATTATAAGGTCCTTAACTGGGACAACATAAAGTCCAAATACTTTGACTCTGCATAGTTTTAAACCCATGTGGTTCTTTAACCGATGACAAATCAATGATTCTGGACAAACAGCAGCGGTTAACTTGTCCTTTATCTGTCTGTCACACACACAGTGATCTCTTGACCTTTTACTTTCACTCTGAATGAGACCATAAAAACTCCAGGAGTCACACACTACCTGGTATTTTCCACTTTCCATGGACAAAAAGGCTTCTGTAAAAATCATAAAAGTGTAAAAGTGTAACCTCACACAACGTCTGACCTCATCTCATTTGTTGACCTGTGACAGGAGAGTTTCACTGAGCCTGTAAAAGCTTCATCGATGGGATAAAACGCCTGTTGATGTTTGTGCTCAGGTACCTGTCGTCCTGCTGACCTGATTCACACGCCACTGTAATCAGACAGTGATTCAACACAACACAGCACAAGTTTCACACCGATGCATATTCATTAAAAAAAATCTGTTTCCATGTCGCAACATTCTCAAAAATGTCACCGTTGAACAGCAACAGTGTTAAACTGTTAAATGTCATGGTTGTATTACCTCGGCCGAGAACTTTAAGTTTTCACCCGTTTCACCTTGTTTCTCAGCAGGATGACGCAAAAACTATTGATCAGATTCCCACAGAATTTAGTGGAAAGTTGGGACACGAGTCTAAACAGAAAATTATGTTGTGGATAAGGACAAAGGGGCAGATTTAGGATTTCTTATCACTTTCAATACCATTGTGATTTTGTACTTTACACACACACACACACACTTGCCTGAAATACATAGAGCAAAACATGAAGATTTAAACTTGTTGGACGGTAAAGATACGAGTCTTTCACACACAAATTATTATCTGCATTCATGGCTAATGAAATGAAAACTTACTATACAAAAGACTACGAAAAAAAATATTTAAGTTGTTGGAAACCACGACCCTACTCAATGTTTTCATCTGTGTTTGTTTGTTAGTTCGCACAATTACTCAAAAAAACTCATTTCCACAACATTCTGTGGAGGGGTGGAGGACGACCAGAAACATAATCCATTTAATGTTGTTGCAGACCTGAATAAATGGGCGGATCCAGGTCTTTAGTTTCACTTTCTTTGTAGTGTTTCCCACAGAACTAACCCGAAGCCTGTGGTGGTAGTACGGTGCATGTGAAGGTCACTACCACGTATAACAGAGTCTGAGTAATAAACAAACTCAAGAGGTAAAGACAAGTTTTCACATGAAAGAAAGAACTGGATTGATGCCTCTTATGGGTAAGTGCAAAACTCCAGCTTAAATTATAGATAGATTAGATAGAACTTTATTTATCCACACGTCGTGGAAATTCACTTGACTATAAGGTCTCATCGTCTGTGCAGTCGTTAATAACTTTATGGATGATTGTGAGCACGGAACAAAAAGCTGCACACAAATATACAATACAAACATCACTGACGTTATTCCGACAATTGTGTTGATACATTATAAAACTGCACAAATTGGAATATGATCATGTTTAGAGAATTAATGGGAAAAACTGCCATTTTGGACATTAGCCTTTCTAGTTATGATTATTATTATTTATTTTTCCATGATTACAATTAATAATACAATGTTTATTATGCAGAAAAGATGTTTACATTTCACGTTAAAATTATATTTATGTTCTAAATAAAATATCCATATATTTGGTTGTGTTTGTGTTTTATTTGTAGTTATTTACAACACAATCTATGGTTAAAATGTAAAATATCAGACTTCAGTAATATTTATTAGTCTGAATTGTTTGATGATATCCTAGGAATAAGTGACCATTTTTAAAAATATATCTCAGAGCCAATGTTGGTACTTAAATGTTTACTTCCTAATGTCTGCCCCCAATCATCGCGATTAGTCAGGCTGTAATTAATACACAGCTTAACTTAGTCCCCAAAAATTGCATTTCCTCCTGTTCGAGTTCATATTTGATATTAAAAACCCTCCAGCTGTTTTATGAAATTATTGAGTCTTTAAAGGAAATTAAACTATCCATCTGTAAGTCGGTTTTGAAGATTCATATCTTAAGTAGGAACCGAGCAGCTCTGTGCTGAGAGGGAACATTTTCCATATTGCACCATCCTGCTGTGCTACTTTCAAATATGTCACCGCTCTAACAACATAATAAAAGCACTGCAGTGACTTTACTCACAGTGTGTGTGTCACAGTCTATTAACTGTGTGTGTGTGTGTGTGTGTGTGTGTGTGTGTGTGTGTGTGTGTGTGTGTGGGGCGAGGATGAGATGGATAGGCCAGGGGGCTGATGGGAAAAGACCAGATCAATTACAGAGATAGAGGAGCAGATGAAGAGAAAGACCTGCTGACCTTTATCACTCTCTCTCCTCTGAACCATCTTTCCATCTCATTTTCTCCACTCTTCCTTATCAGATCACCCTGCCCTCTTTTTTGTCTCTCCTCTCATCTTCTGTCTCCTTCACTCCTCCTTTCCTCTCCCCTCTTCATCTCCTCTCCTCTTCTTTTCTGTTATATCTCACCTTTCCTCATCCTCATTCTCTCATCCTTCTTCCCCCTGGAGCATCCCTCTCTCTTCCTGTTGCTAGGGCGACTCCCCCTGCTTGTCTACCTTTTTGTTCCACCTTTCTTTTCTCCCTTACATCTCTCCTCTCGTCGTTTCATTTCCTTTCTTCCTCTCTTTTCCTGGTCTGACCCTCCTGAAGAATTCCTCTCTTCCCGTTGCCGTGGTGACGCCTCCTCTTGTCCCATTGTCATTGAGTCACACATGAATATTTAACAACTCCTGACGTCCAGCATCCCTCCACATCATCTTCTGTCATTTATCTCATTCCTTGTCCTCTTCTGCCTTCCCTCCTCCTCCCTTCATCCATTTCTCTCCCTCCTCCTCTCTCCCTGTTTGCTTTCATTCATCAGTTCTCCAGTCTCATCTCATCCTCTTCTCCACCTTTTCTCTTTCCCATTTTCAGCCTCCACAGCTAATTTCCCGCACCCACTTCCCCTCCACCATTTTTTTCTACACCCATCCTCGCATCCTCTCTCTTCTTCCCTCCCTTTTCCATTCCTCTCCCCTCACAGTTTTTATTTGTCTTGTTTCATTGTCCTCTCTGCCCTCCTCCTCTACCTTTCTAGCTCTCCACAGGTTCTGTCACTAATGAAAAACCACCTACAAACCAGAGGAAACGGAAACAGGTGTAGAGACAAAGCTGTGCAGGTGTGTGTCTGTGTGTATGTATGTGTGTGAGTCTCTCTCAGTGTCTGTGTGTATGTATGTGTGTGAGTCTCTCTCAGTGTGTGTGTGTGTGTGTATGTATGTGTGTGAGTCTCTCTCAGTGTGTGTGTGAGTGAGTGAGTGAGTGAGTGAGTGAGTGAGTGAGTGAGTGAGTGAGTGAGTGTGTGTGTGTGTTTGTGTGAGTGTGTGTCTGTGTGTGTGAGAGAGAGTATGTTTGTGTGTGTCTGTGTGAGTCTGTGTGTGCGTGTGTTTGATCCAGAACTAAAAACTAAAATCTCAAACTCCTCTAGTTGTGTTTTTAAGTTGGATTAGAACTAGGCTCATTATTTGTCTATGGTTATTACGGTTATTTGTAATATAATAACCAGAATGAAACTAGAACACACGTCTCCAACAAGGTGTCGCAGTGATAAACATTTGTGTGGGTCATTGTAAATGTAAATCCATGGAGTTTGTTTTGTTGTGGCAAGTTATACTTTGCTTGGCTTAATGTTGGAAAATGCAAACCAGGCTGAAACCTAATGGGACAAAGTTTGATGTGGACACAGTAACGTACCTCTGGTGTAAACATTAGTCATTTTGTCTGGACTCACGTTGGCAGCTGAATCCTCGGCGGGTTTCGTTTCTCCCTCTTCGAGGAAGTCTGGCGCCGTTGGGACCGAGACAGGCAGCAGAGGCGATCGAGCCTTACCCGCCTGACCCAGAGAAGCCGTCTTCACCTGGGGCTTTGGGAGACTAGCACCTGGGCAAGACAGGAAGAGATGTCGTTTCAAAATATATTTGACAAGAAAACTATGTATTTCTGACAATCAACTCATCAATCCTTTTTCTTTTATAAATGCAGTTCTTTCACAGCAGAACTGCAGAGCAAGAATGAAATCGAACTTTCATCAAACTGGAAGGCGGAGGAAAGATTGGAAATATGATCCATCCACTGTCTACACTGCTATTCTATTCTAGAGCCAATACCAACTGACATTGGGCCAGACCCTGGACAAAATGCCAGCATATCACAGGGCCGACATTCAGAGAAACATTACCATTAACTCACACCTAAGAGAACTTTAGAGACTCTGATTAAACCTGCATGTCTTTGGGATCTGAGCCGGAGAACCTGGAGAGAACCTACACAAACACAGGGAGAACATCTCTACACAGAGGTCTTAGCCAACCATCAGCTTCATCACCACCTTGCTGTGGGGCGACAGCTAACCACTCAATGAGATTCCAGAGCTTTTGGTGATGAGGGCCGACGCCGATGTGAAATATCTGCTTAGGTTTCTCTCTTTGGTTCCTATAGCAAATGGGATTTAGAAATTGGCAACAGGCTGGAGGGAACAGGGGGAATATAAAGTATACCCACAGTGTCTCAGACAATATCATGTGACATATCCTGTCTTTCCATACATAGTTCACAATGCGTCTTTCTTTTCATCTTTTCAGCTACTAAACTGGAATGCAGGTAGAGCGCATACCTCCACCAAGGTCAAACAATCCAAAATATGTCTGTACACGCTTATGGGAGGTAGTCTGATCAAATTTGTCTGGTATATTACATCAATATCTAAGCTTTATTTCTTGAAACATTAACACTAATGTTGAAAAATGTCCCATTTTGCAACCTTGACTGGATACACAGCAATTTTACTGCATTTTCCCCCATTTTTTTTACAGGCCCCAATCCCCACAACCAATCAGCAAACAGACACAGGTGAAAACTGTTTATGATTTGGCGCTATACAATAAAATTGTTTTCCATTTTCCATTAAGGATGCATTGTCTTCTACAGAGCAAGTGAAACTGAAAGAAAAACAACATGGAGGATGAAACTTTAGAGACATAAGAGGGATGTCTATTTTGATTTCCTGAGCAGCACCTGAGGCTTCATGAACTACATTTTTCAATTCCTGATCAATAATCTTCATGGTCCTCCCTGAGAGACAACACACCTGGAACAGTTCTGAGAGAAGACAGTTACACCAGAGAATTATGTTCGCCCTAGATTTTTTTCTTAAGGTCTAGAAAGAGGTTGTTGTCAGGTATGTTGGATAGATAGATAGATAGATAGATAGATAGATAGATAGAAGGATAGATAGATAGAAGGATAGATAGATATATAGATAGATAGAAGGATAGATAGAGAGAGAGAGAGAGAGAGAGAGAGAGAGAGAGAGAGAGAGAGAGAGAGAGAGAGATAGATAGAGAGAAGGATAGATAGATAGATAGATAGATAGATAGATAGATATATAGATAGATAGAAGGATAGATAGAGAGAGAGAGAGAGAGAGAGAGAGAGAGAGAGAGAGAGATAGATAGATAGAGAGAAGGATAGATAGATAGATAGATAGATAGAGAGAGAGAGAGAGAGAGAGAGAGAGAGAGAGAGACAGAGAGAGAGATAGATAGAGAGAGAGATAGATAGAGAGAAGGATAGAGAGAGAGAGAGAGAGAGAGAGAGAGAGAGAGAGAGAGAGAGAGAGAGAGAGAGAGAGAAGGATAGATAGATAGATAGATAGAGAGAGAGAGAGAGAGAGAGAGAGAGAGAGAGAGAGAGAGAGAGAGAGCGATAGAGAGAGCGATAGAGAGACAGAGAGAGAGATAGAGAGAAGGATAGATAGATAGATAGAAGGATAGATAGATAGATAGATAGAAGGATAGAGAGAGAGAGAGAGAGAGATAGAGAGAGAGAGAGAGAGAGAGAGAGAGAGAGAGAGCGATAGAGAGAGCGATAGAGAGACAGAGAGAGAGATAGAGAGAAGGATAGATAGATAGATAGAAGGATAGATAGATAGATAGATAGAAGGATAGAGAGAGAGAGAGAGAGAGAGAGAGAGAGATAGAGAGAGAGAGAGAGAGCGATAGAGAGAGCGATAGAGAGAGAGAGAGAGAGATAGAGAGAAGGATAGATAGATAGATAGAAGGATAGATAGATAGAGAGAGAGAGAGAGAGAGAGAGAGAGAGAGAGAGAGAGAGAGATAGATAGAGAGAAGGATAGATAGAAGGATAGATATATAGAGAGAGAGAGAGAGAGAGAGAGAGAGAGAGAGAGAGAGCGATAGAGAGAGAGAGATAGAGAGAGCGATAGAGAGAGCAATAGAGAGAGAGAGAGAGAGAGAGAGAGAGAGAGAGAGAGAGAGAGAGAGAGAGAAGGACAGATAGAAGGATAGAGAGAGAGAGAGAGAGAGAGAGAGAGAGAGAGAGAGCGATAGAGAGAGAGAGATAGAGAGAGCGATAGAGAGATAGACAGATATAAGGTTCTTTCCTGTTTCAATTTGTTACATAAAACATTGGTGAAATTTGCTGTAAGATTTTCAAAAATGTACTTTCAATCAATCAATTAAAAAAATGTAGGCTTTTTGCCCTGATAATCCCAAGAACTCATTGCAGGTTGTATTTTTTCAACCATAGAGTGTAAATGAAGGCTGGTGTCTGGCTGCAGTATAGGTCATAAACCCTCCATGTTAGCAAATGGGACATGGACCAAACTAATTGTGGAGGTGAGGGGGCTGGGAGAGCACCCTCACCTGCTATAGAGGATCAATCAGCACAGGTGAGAGCTGTTAGCTGATTGGTCCTCATGCTTAAAAGGCAGCGTCGGCGCTGCCTCAGGGCAGACACTGGAGAGACGAACCCAGAGACTCAGACACTGGAGAGACGCAGACACTGGAGAGACGCCCGGACTGAGCTGCAAAGCCAGTCTGCTTTAAGTTTGGAGTTTGAATTTATGTTTATGGATTAAATAAAGAATGTTAAAAAGGAACACTTCCGTCTCTGGCTGTATGTGGGAGAGCCCCGTGGCAAGGTCCATTGCCACACTAATATAACCAAAGTAGACGTTAAATAAATGTTTGTCAAAGATGGCTTCTGTCATTTCAGGTCGTTCTTATCACACTGATGTTTGTTCAAGTGTTTCTGATCAGTTTGGCTGAGACGTCATGATTGACAGCTATCAGGGACCTCAATGCCAAGGCTCCACACAATGATCAATACTGTCCAAACTCTACTTCCAAAGATGGCAGCACCGTTGTCTGAGATGTTTTAGCTAGATTTTTGTACAAGGTGTGAACAGTTGAGGGGGGGCGCATCATTCATTTTTATTTACAGATTATTGTTTTGAACATAAGGAAAGTTACATTGCATTTACTGTCAGATGATTGCTACGCATGCTAAAATTCTAAATATAGCTTGATAAGATGCATACATTTTAACACTGAGGCCCTCGTAACAGACAATAATCATTTCCTTTTCTGTTTTTGTTCTGTCAACCAATAGCAAATAGTCTTACTGTCTGTTTGACCTTTCAGAGAACAGCGCACCAGAGAGCAGAAAATTGAATAACATTATCATTGCAGCACCTTCCAGGTTCATAAAACCATGTTCTGCTGGAGTGTTAACTGCTCTACAGGGCAAAGCAGCCGGGTCTATAACCTTGTGAGGCAGCTGGACCTCTTGCAAGGGAGAATCCAGCTTTTCAGACACTAGGCTAATTGCTCGTGGCTAAAGCAGGGATACACACTGCAACCATTTAGTTGAGTGTATACAAGGATATTTTATTAATAGTGTAACTTTTTATTAATATCATCACATAAAACACCAGCAGTGAGCGACAATTTGTGTGTGTGTGTTTCTTTGTGTCTTTGTGATAGAGTAACACAACGCTAGTCATCATAACAACACAGGGTTAGGGACCATTCTGAGCATGATGTCTATTGTCTATAGTACCTGTGTTGGCTACGGTCCATACTCACTCCTCTCATCTCAACTCTGTATCTCGAAGTGGAGTTTACACTCATACAGGCCCCGAGCCCCGCCCACACCCACAGATCAACACAACAGTGAAGCAGAGATGAGCCCATCTGCAAAATGATTCGTACCGCTAATCAGAGCAGGAGCACTTGTTGGTTTGTACTGTGCTGAGTGTCCTCCCTCCACACCCCCCGCTGGCCTGCACTTACTTTACAAATAACACCAACTCTCATCACAAGGCACATCCAGGATCACTGCTGCGGCCACATCGTGGATCGTGATGTTGGATCGTAGATTGTGATCGTGGAGCATTAATCACAATCTACGATCTTCATGACTGTGGATCATGAAGCAGAAATCCTGATGGTGGATCGTGATCGTGTTGGTAAAAGAGCTAGAAGGCCCAAATACAAGGGTTGGCCTTCAGAGGTGCCTCAGGGGGATGTGCTCTAAAGGGAAGGAGAGGCTTTAAAGAGGAAGTTCCTTGTTTACTTGTTTTGTTGTGCTGTATAGCAGTAATGAGCTGACCACATACCTTAATATGGCCACATGTTTATATTTTTTTATTTGGTGTTAATATTTTAAAAAGCACAATTTAACTTTAGTTTTTACTCAGCACTTCACTTTGGGACTTTAAAATGAAACATTTCTTTATTTTGTAAATTGTTTATCACAAAAAAAATGTATCAGTAAGACAATTAAGATGGGAAAAAATATGAATGTGTTGCGTTGCATGTCATTGTAAGTGGTGCACCTAAATTTTGTGCTGGTGCTCCTAAAGTTTTCATTAAGGAGCAACAGTGCTTCTAGTGGAAAAGCTTAGTCTCGAGCTCTGGGTTATAGCAAAGTGCTTTGGACCAATTACGGTCCTATGAGGGAGGCGGCTACATATCAGTCGTAAATAAGCCACCATGACTTCATCAATTGGTTTGTGAGCTGCCGCTTTGAAGCCTCAGTTTGACATTTTGTCCGGCGCCATCTCAGTTTTTTAAAACCAGAAGTGACACACATTGGACGGTACCAGCTGTCAATCACACTGTTGTATCCACCCCCCCAACACATCCGGTGCTTTATGGTCTGTTTGACTCTAAATGATCATAATTCACTAAATGAACATCAGCTGTTTGAAGAAGACTTGAAACTAGAGACTGAGACATAAACTCCTGAATGTTTACTGACGTTATAAAGTGAGAAGTAGAGTCACTTTCTATAGACTTCTATAGAAACTACCAGTGGAGTTGCTCCCTGCTGGTCATTCCAGTGATAAGTGCGTGTACGTTAACAATGGCAGCTCCTACAAAGGGTTCGAATTGTTGGGATTTTCTTCATATAAAAGGAAAGCAAAATATAGCACAGAAGAAAATGGTGTTTTCACTCTTCTCCCGACTAAACTCCTCAACAGTGATCGATGTTTCATACAATCAACAGCAATGCATCTTTTGAATATTTTTCCAAACACTTTCCAATAAAGACTTCCCAGATACCTGTAACAAACCATCTGCTCTGTCACGTTAGTCTGCAGACAACTATCAGAAAGCTATGACACACATACTCTCACTTGAATGACCTGTGTAAGTCGTGAGTTTAACTATTTTCCATTTGTCGAAACTTTCAGCTGTGTGAAACATTACCACCTTACAAGGACACAAGAGTAACGCAAGACTTAGTCAGTATCTCTCAGTCGCAGTGTTTTACTTTCACACTGACCTTGTGTGGCGCTGAATGTCTGTATTCTGTAAATGTGCTGACACCGCTGCCAGCTTCATTTCTAAAATGAAGCCGAACCAAATGTGTTGGTATGACTTCTGAGCACGCTGCTGTCGGACTGAATCTAAACTGAACACGCTCCAGAAAAACACAATGAGCTGCAGCAGCACAGAGCTGAAGAAAAGGTTACACATACACACTGGAAGAAGCCATAAAAGAGAGTTTCACGGTGCCTGGCTCACCCTCGGGGGATTTGTCAGAGAGAAGGGTGAGGTGAGGTGGGGGTGTACTGGCGGTTCGTCTGCTCAGAGAGGTAGATATATTTACCAGACAAGCTGGAATGGAGGTGTGAAACACCCGCCGGGGTTCACATCAGCAGTGTCTGTCTGTTTCTGGGTCAAAGGCAAAGACGGGGAGATTTACAGCGATGGGAGGTGAAGATGGAGGGGGCGGGGTTATTGATCCCGAGTACAGCTTGAGATAAAAACAGTTTGAAATCAAGTCTTTGAGGAAACGTCGAGTCTCCAGAGGGAGGCAGCCGACATTCTCATGTTTTCAACAGCGGAGTAGTGTTTCTGCTTTTTCCTTTATGTGTGTCTGCAGTCCACCTGTCTGCCTGACTAATGAGGGAGCAGCAGACAGGTCAAGTGATTCATATGTTCATGCTCACAGAAGAAAATTCTCTAACACTCTAAACATAAGCCATGAAATATGTTGGTCCCTTCACTTGGAGCCATTTCCCTTCATTTGAAATGTATGGAGAAAAATTTCTGCAAAGAAATATTAAAAAGGAATAAAGGTACTGTCTGATAATCTTGCTTTACCATTTCATTATTTTTGATTGACTCAAATTAAGTTGATTTTATATTTCATAATATTAAAATTATTATAT
>NC_047162.1:21201720-21206720 GCF_009819705.1 Hippoglossus hippoglossus
ATTTGTGAAACACCCAACAAACATCTGTACTCACTGGACTGCGGAAGCATGGATGTGTACACCTTGGGGTCGATGGTCCCCATGGGTGGTGGCAGCAGTGGGTTGGTGAAACTTCGTAGCGGGTGCGTGGGCCGCACACAGGCCGTTGGGATGGTCCGAGCATTCGTTGCCTGGACCTCCTCAGAGGCTGCAGCTGAAGTTGGAGCGCCCGGAACTGGACCGACCACAGGAGTGTGCTCAACGGGCAGGGCGGAGGAGCCCGGAAGGAGGGGAGGGGCCTGCTGTGGTGGAGGCTGCTGCTGGAGGAGAGGATTGGTGGAGATCTCCGAGGGCATCGCTAAAGCCGAAGAAGTTAGAGCAGAATTAGAAGAAATATTCTGACACATGATCCGAAAGATCTTTAACATTTTTTCATAGTTTTTGCTTTGATGGAGGCGATTAAATGAAAAACACTGCTTTAGAGATTACTGCTTTTTCAGAAAGGCAGTGAAAAAGAAAGTGTGTTTCTGACAGACTGTAAATAAAGATGGATGACATCTCTGCTTCCTCCAACAATACTTGGGTTAGCTCCTTCTGTACCCTCTTCAGTTTTTGTTGTGGCTAAATTTCCTCACAATCCCATTTAATATTTGTGGTGAAAGATGTGACAGAAAGACGACGAAGAAGGGAAAAGAAGAAGAGAAGATTCCTGCTGAAAAAAAAGAAAATAAATGTGATGACTGTGCAGAAACACAAGATTTGAAAAATGTGATCAGAGAAAACGTGGGAGAGCAAGGACAAGACACTAATTACATGTGGAGTCGCTGTGTTTTCATTTGCCAGATAAGACGAGAGAGAGAGGAAAAACCAAAAGAATGTGAGAGACACTCACAGAGAAAAGGACGGGGGTGGGAGGGGGTGAGTTGGATGATGAAAGGGGAAAGAGGAAAGAGAGGAGCAATCAAATAGAAAGAACTGAGAGATGTTTAACAGTTCAGGGAGCTGAAACAGAGAATCATCCATCCTAAGTAGACATATACAGTATAGCAGCTTGCATGTTCCAAAACAATGAACATGCTACTGGTACCTCAGCGACAAAAGTCTGGTACATATGCTATTTTAGTATCAGAGGGTCGGGACAATCAGAGAGTAAATGGTCATTCAGGTCAGAGGACTTAACAGTAAAGAGACATTTTCTTCTCAACTCCAGGTTGATAATATTAATGAGTATTTTAACTGCAAAATGTTTTCATGCTCCAATGTTCAGACTCACTTTGCTTCAGCTCCTCTTTTCAGCCTCTGTCTCAAACACTTAGTTTTAGCTCCTGTCTCTTCTGATGAAGTCCAGTCAGCTCTGATTGGCCAGCTGGGTCACTCCGTTGCTTCCAGCACAAGTCAGCCTCCGCACTTGACTAACCTGGGTCACGTACTATCTCAAAATGTTTTGCTACAGTTTCAATGTCGAAAGACATGTTTCCTCTAAACGTATCATTGAGCTTCAAGGATTGTTTGGTGGGTGTGTCATAGGTGTTATCCAATCAGCAGTGACGTGTCTATAAACCCTGACATATTAAAAACAGTGATAGGAAGCATTGTAAGTTCTCTACAGGGGCAGCAGCTGCTCATTAATTAAACATATTAGAAGCTTCGACAAAGACAGAGTGTTCAACACACCATGTTTTTGTTTAAAGAAATGACCATGAACCCTAGTTTTGTTTTGTTAGGGGGCGTGTCAGGTAAACAAAGGTGCACAAATCTGATTGATATCCATCTTTAAACTTGATAAAAATGTCCAAAGACTTCAGAGTAGTTGAATCAAAGACTCAAAGATTTTGGTCATTTTAGTTTCTGAAGATTTAAAACTATGTAGAGCAATTTGGGGAAAAGACCAATCGTTAAAATTATTTTACTTCCCCAGAATGTCATCAAGTAAGTTCTGCAGATCCTGACCTGTAACAAGTTACCAGCTCCCTCATGCATAAAAATGTCTAAAAACAAGTGCCCCCTCACTACAATACTGTTCGGTAGGACCACCAGTCATCACAATTTTGCAGCGTACCTTCAAAGGTGCAATATGTACATGTTCTGTCAGATGCTGGTGATGGTCACTCGCCAAGAGCTTCAGTTGCATTTACAAGATAAGAGATTATAAAAAAGACATCTGAGCTACGTCTTCTGGGTCGACCGAACACTCCAGTGACTCACTATTGGAAAGTGATCAGACTTTCACGCTAAGTTTCAGAAAACAGGGACTGACAGAGCTCAAAGCAAAACATTGTTGTTACATCAATGTTAAGTTAAGTGTGATTTTCTAACTCAAGCCAGAATAAGGTATAGCTAGTTGACATGATAACTTTAGTAGAAGCAAAGATGTGATACAAATTAAAAAATAAACTGGAGACAGAAGTAGGATTGAAGAAGCTAAGTGATTAGTTGTTAGTGCTAATGAAGAGAAAACGTACATAAAGCCCCTTTCAAGAGATATTCAACAGGTTAACCAAGAGTTTAAAAGCAAAAATTGAGAACATATGGTTTAGTGATGATGCCTTACAACAACGTGTGAGGTTTGAACTCAGTTTACAGCAGATTTGCTGTTGACGTGAAAAGTTCTGTTGTGAGAACAGGATCGGATATCTTTCTAGTCTGTAGTTAATAGTGTGCGTTTCTCTGCAGGCATAATGAAATGCATCACTTCAGCCTACTACTTAAACATTTCTAGCCAGTGGACTTGTCGTCTTTCCACAAATACCTGCATTAAAGTGCATTAACTGTTGTGAAGGACTAAGTATCGGCCGTGTGCTTTCCACTCGGGGGAAAACAGCAGATGTGTTATTTGAATTGTTATTTGCAGCTTTCCATCACTGTGGTGGCAGAGGTGAGGTTGTCTGACACGCCCCCCTAATAAAGTCAACTAAAGCAAGAGCTGAGGTCGATATTTCATACAAGCATTGAAGCTGTTGACCAATCACAACAGAGTGGACCAGCTGACCAATAAGAGCAGACTGTGGGTCTTAAAGAGACAGGAGCTAAAGTGTTTGAGACAGAGGCTGAAAAGAGGAGCTGCAGCAATGGACAGTCTGAGGAAAGTGATTCTTTCCTCAGACTGTCATGGAAACATTTTACATTATTAACACTAATTCAAATCGTCCACCTGAATATGAACAATATATGTTCCCTTTTAAATGCAAACAGAAATCAATTAAATTTCATTGGAGGAGGAGTTTCAAATATAATTATAATGGAGCCAGTGCCATGAAACAAGAATCTCACAAAAAGGTAAAACAAGCTGCAGATATATCAGCTGCAAACTTGATTTATATGTCTAATCATCTTATGGGATTTTACACTGGCTCGTGATGATTTCCAAATAAAAAGTGATGTTATGGTTTCCTTCTGTGTGTCACACGGCGCATTACACATACACATTACATCGTTTGTGGCTGCGTTCGTTTTTTCCCTCTCTCTCTGGTGCTCCCTCACTCCTTTACGTGTTCTTTCCCTTCCAGAGCAGAACACCTGAAATCCATTAACTACCCAAGAGAAGAAGTGGAGCCTGAGGCAAAGAGAAGAGAGCTGGTGGCACGTTTTCTCCTCTTCTCTCTTCTCAGCATTTTTTTTAGACGGCTGGGTTCTCAATATTTTAGTTTGTTTTTTTAGTTTTAGATTAGTTTAGATTCTTTAAGTTGCTGCAGGGGATGGTTAGGTGTGACGTTTCATGTCATTCAAATCTTTTGCTCTTTTTAAATTTTTAAACAGTCATTATTCTGTTTATAATAAATATTATATACGTCAACGTCTGACTTCTTCCATCATTAGCCACACATCTGAATCTGTCTGGTCTCTCTCAGCCGATCTTTTTATTGTGATCAGACGCTTACAGTTGTGTCTTATTGTGTGACTTCAGTTTATGTAATCTGCCTCTTTAACAGCCACCGTGTCTCTCTACATTATATTTGCCTCACTCCATCATTAGCTGCCTCGTCCCGCCCCTCCGTCAGCTCATAAGTGTGTTTTGCCAGCAGTGATCAGCCCTCCCAGTGGGTCGGCTAATTCAATGACTCTGAAGCTTCTTCACGTCTCTGCTGTTGTTAAATCATTGATACGAGCCAACCAGGAATTAGCCAATTACTGAATTATTGCTCCCAATCATGTCGTTTAGCATTTAGCTACACTGCAAACTGGGGCTTGAGTACGAAGACAGGAGGGGGAGGATAGTGGAGAGAGGAGTGGGAAGATTAAGATGTAGTTTAAAACCTGTTCTTATTAAAGGTTCAAGTGGTATCTCAAAGATTTTCATGCAAACAAATGTGTGTTAAATCACCACCCAAAGCAGAATACAGTAACACAAAGATAATCAAGCCTATTGTTCCCTAAGGAAAATATTTTCTGTATATAATTGCTGTATTATGATTTTAGTGTGACATTCCCTGAACAAAAACCAAGAGAAATCAGTAACTAGCACCAATGTGAAGCTTGGAAACATAATTTAACTTAAGTGAACGTTGGGTCTAGGCGAAGACATTCGCTCTAGACAAGAAACATACATGTACCTGTTTTCTGTTGTTCTGTTATTTTTACCCGGAGAATTTCTCGACAGTATTGTCGTCAGTATCAGAAGTCGTATCATTGTGGTACCTGGTGTGTAACCTCTGTCCACCGTCAGGCTGGGGAAAGGCATCGGTCTCAGGCTGAACTTGTTGTGTGAGAAGCTGCAGGAAGGTGAAGGCAGGATACCAGGATACTGAGACGAGTCCAGAGCTGGCACCGGGATCGCACTAACAACCGCTAAGCACACACACAAGGCAAATCGAATCAGTAAACTGAGGCTCAATGGCACCTCGGAAGAAAGAGGACACAGTCATCATGAACACAGAGACTTGGAGAGACAGAATATATATCACGACCTTGAGAGGAAACTGCAGGGAGTCGAACTCCCTGAGGCTGATTACATGGCCTCAGGTACAGAGTGTGTACACACACACACACACACCTCTAAATATTGTATTTTTTTCATATCAAAT
>NC_047162.1:21211720-21221720 GCF_009819705.1 Hippoglossus hippoglossus
CTCTGTCGTTCATTAACTTTACCTCGGAGCACTGAGAGAGAGAGAAAAGAAGAAACAGAGGAGGTCTGGATGGAGAGAAGAGGGAATGTGTTGAAGGAAGAGAGGAGAGGAATCGTACTAAAGTGGTGGGTAAAGAAAGATAAATATGATGGAGAGAGAGAAAGGGCAGAACATGGGGAGGAAGAGAAGTGAGGGGGGAGGAGACGCAGGTAAGAAAATATACGAGACACTGAGCGAGAGGCACTTTACCTCTTTCTCTCTCTCCCTTTCTTCCTTTGTCTCTCTCTCCGTTGTCAGCCCCAATGAAAACCACAATCCATCACAGCTGCAGCCAGACTCACTCTTCTTTTCTTTCTCTCTTTTTTAAAAGTTAGATTAAAAACCTCATAAAAGCTTTTGTCCTTTTGTGAAACACATTTTTCATTGACATCACAGATGTGCGACCGTAAGCAGAGGCTTCCTCCTTCTTCACTCATGACGAAACGTCACGGGGTCATTGAATCTAAAGGGTTCAACCTCTGGGGAACATGTAATTGAGGGAGTGTGTCTGCAGGTTTAAATTTCAGCCTTTAACAACAAGGTATAACAGGACGTAAGAGAAAGAAGTGTGTGAAGCTCTGGCTGCTTGATAATGAAAATATTCTAACACCACTGTTACTAATATTGTTATTAAACCTAAATTATAACTATGATTTTAATACTAAAGGTAAAATTCAGTTATATTTTATACCAACACTGATTCTAAACACTGAAGAATCATGTTCTTCACTGTAACTGTCTCTTCTTGTTCCTGCTTTAAGAAAAACTGTTGGATCTGCACAGCAGAGGTCAGAGGTCAGGGTCTGTCGATGGCAGTGATTCAGTGTCTCATTGGACGACACTGATGTTTACGTGTGTCTCAACGTTTCGTCAGCACTGTTGCAACCGCTGCTGCCGGAAGCCATCGTAAATCTACATCCTCTGACCTCCGCCCTCTTCTGGCTTTATGAACGGTCGCCAGGGGCGAAGGGTTGTTTATCTTTAACGTCGCAGAGCTTCCTCTGACTGAAAAACAACCTGGAGAGATTTACTGCTGTCTCTTCTCATGAGGTCACAGCTCTGCAGGTCACTTTGTTCACAGTGTGTGCTCAGGTGATCTGATCCAGGGATCTGATCACACCTGTTCTGATCCAGGGTATGGAGGTCCCGCCCATTCATGTGCTGGATCAATCACGAGTCAGTCTCAACTGTCAATCATGACCTCTCCGTCCGTTTTTCTATCAACTAAAATAAAACAGTGTTGTGCTTTATTTCAAAAACTAGTTTAATGTCACCACCCTCATTTAATCCTGTTTCTCATGGAGATGATTCTTCTTTCTCAAGTTTGTAAAAATGATGATTGATGGTGAGACATTAAAAGTTATTAATTTCTTCCCGGCAGCAGTGATTCGTAACAAACAGGAAGCGAATTTAACAAACAGTAAATCAGCAAGAGGCAGCGAGTCGTTAAAGAGAGTTTAGACATGACAGGCGCGCACACACACACACACACACACACACACACACACACACACACACACACACACACACACACACACACACACACACACACACACACACACACACACACACTCATTGGGAGGAACAGTGTGTTTTACCGTTGATGCTGCTCTTGTCAATGAGGTTGGTGTCAGACGGCCAGTAGGTGTGGTCTCCTCCGCGACCTGGAAGATGAGAAATAAACAGGAACGTCAGAAGAAGAGAAAGAGACAAAGAAATAGAAGGAGAGAAAAAGACGAGAGAGAATCTTGGCAAGTCTTGACAAAGCAAAGAATTGTCTGGGTCCTGAGCCAAGGGAAGAACAGTTAATATATTAGTATGAAATAAAGTAATTTATGGCAGGAAGTTATTGTGTTGAGATTCGAGGAGGAAGTCGGATCCTGACTGAAACTGATGAGACAGAATTCAAAAAGCTGCTGGACATCACAAATTCACTTAAAGACAGAATTCTGAAGCTGGATTCATTCTGCAAGTCGTCATTTGTTGTCTCTACAATTACAAATCTGATGTTAGTCTTGATTTTCAAGTTACAGAAACCTGGATGATGAAACCCAGCGCAGCTTGGTGTTCATCAAACTGTGTGTGTGTGTGTGTGTGTGTGTGTGTGTGTGTGTGTGTGTACAGTGGAAGCCCCCCCTCCTAGAAAACACGTATTCTCTACATGGAGCGGGAGCACACACAAGGACAGAGGAAGTCTCACCTTGTTAAAGCCCTATGAGACAAATGTGATTTGTGAATATGGGCTAAACAAATAAAATTTGATTGATTGACACACTCACAAACACGCACACTCACATGCAAACACACACTAACATGCACACACACACACACACACTAACACACGCAAACACACACTCACATGCAAACACACACAAACACATACATGCACACAAACACACTCACATAAACACAAACACACACTCACATGCACACACACACACACTAACACACACAAAAACATGCAAACACACACACTGCCATGCACACACACACACACGCACGCACGCACGCACGCACGCACGCACACACACTCACACACACACACCTGTGCACTCACAGTAAAATACTATTTCAACAGTAAATTTGAAGGAACTTCCTCAGCCTGAAAAAACATCTGTCTTCACATTTAATTATATTAAATTCACAATAACATTTATTTAAGATTTGGTTTAAAACAAAGTGGAATAATTTATCTAAAAGTGATAAACTGCTCAAATGATGAGCTGAAAGTAAAGAACAGTCAAAATGGTAAACTAATACTAATCAGAGGAATAAACAGTCAATCAAATAGTAAAATGCACAAATTGAAATTCGCTGCAGAGCAACAATCTGTAAGATGCCGAGGAAAAATGTCAGTCAAGATGTTTTCAGACGTAAAATAGTGTCTGAACATTTTCTGAAGTTTGTATTTCACATATGAAGAAGCAACAGGAGATTGTCCGGGACATTCTGTATTCTCACATGGTCTCTTTACAGGAGGCTGCAGGAAAAGTTCCAGAAGATGTCCAGAGACACTGACTCAGACATTTGTTCTCACATAGAGAACCTGCAGAACATGTCAAACTTCAGTTCACGTCTGAGAACAGGTTTAGAAATGTTAAATGTTCTGTTTGTTTCTGATCAGACGAAATGTGTTGGCAAAGATGCAAATAAATTTGTGATCCTGAGGGAAACTAAAGAATCTCTCCTCTATGATTAATGCTCCAAAGTTTTAGTGCAAATGAGTAAATTAGTCTATAACCATTGACACAGTTGCTTTTAATTTCACGCTTGAATGTGAGAATCTCAGTTAATTAGTATTTCATGAATTTTATGCAAATTCTGCGTCAACTGTCGTTGTAATTTTTCTCCAACATAGAGCTCAAGAGTTTGAGAGCTGTCGCAGATATTAAGATGAAAAGAAGAAGCCACAAAGAAGAAGTTTGTCCGAATGGAAATCAAACTTTTTGAGTATTTGTCTCATATTAATCTGATTTATTTAACTTGTGTCAATGTTTTGGAATAAAGGAAAAGGGATATGAAAGGAAGCAAGATGAGAAAAGGAGAAAACAGAAGAAGTTTTAGAAGGAAGGAGAGAAGGATGAAGGAGGGATGCTGATGAGGGTTCAAATCTCAGCTTTGTTGGTCTCATGTTCACTAATGAGAAACGTTTATGTGAACATATTCGGGTTTCTCCTTAGTTGAATTTATTTTTCACTTTATACAAACAGCCTTGACTCGCGGAGCAGAGGGAAAATCCAAAAACAAGAGAGAAATGAAAGCAGATCAAGGAAGAGGAGGCGGTTGTGAATATTAATGCAGACGTACGAAAGCTGCTTAACATATTGAAGTTCATCAAATGAACTCAGACATGATTAACACTCTGTTCTCTAGTTCCATTTATTAGCTGCACGAAGACACAAGAGGCTAATGAACTTCAGATCACTTTGAAATCTCAGAACATGACTCCTGGTAATAAGACTTTTTAAAGTCGAATGAAGGTTGATTTTTTTAACCATTTTATTTCTGTTCTGATGTCATGTTGCAGTAATCTGCCCCAGTGCATTCTGGGCTTTGACCAGCAGTCGTACATCATCTACCATTCCCTTTAAAAACCAGGTGTGTGTGAACCTCTGATATCAAAATGGTGGATTTGTCAGGTGATAAGAGAACACGCATCATCAGTGTGTGAATCATCGACTGTAAATAAAGATGGACGACACAAAATCAATTTAAAATATCTCAGATACTGGCTTTGGCTTCACTTTTGTGGAGCCACGATGTCGTCCATCTTTATGGTCTGAGGTCATTGACGTTTTACTTGATGTGGAAACATTGAGCAAATCTGTAAATATTTTGATTGTGTTCAACTTATTATTTAAAAAAAAAAAACATAAATATGATCTTAAATAACTGTAGAATATCAGGTCAATTCATCATTGACTTTATAACAATATTTATTTTCATGGTTCAACGTCAATTTGACAAATCGATCAGTTCAGATTTTATTGAGTGAAACAATGGATCCTGAAATCAGGAGAACATTGGAAATAGATGAGCTGTGTTGAAGGGACATGTTAAACATTTGACCTTTGAACCGGTGAGATGTTTTAATTTATTCTGAATATGTGAAGAGAGAAACCTTCTCATCAGCACATCACTTTACTCCTCAGGAGTAAAATCACACTGATGATTTGAAGGTGGGAGAAAAAGTGAAATAAAAAAACAATGGCTGAAATTGACTGTGTGTTGTCGATTGTGAATTATGGGTTGAGCCTGTGAAAAAGAATTTGAGTGTGAAATTTAATTTTAGCATGACTAGAAATTCAAATGAAAGTGAATCTAAAGTCACTGTTAATTGTAAAAATATTAATTGTTAATGATATTTGAATGTGAAGATAATTTGACTTGTGCAAGAAACGATGTGAAAAAAGATGAAATGAAAAAGAAGGATTTTACATCAGAATTAATTTGTGGAGGATATCTATATTTGAAGCTGTGAAACTCTGTCTTACTTAAATAAATAAATCCTACCTTGATCATTGGCCATCTTGTCTGGATGTTCCACTGGAGGAAAAAGAGAAAAAGAGTCAGAAAACATATCAAATATAAAATAAGGACATGAATTCACACACACCCGATAACAAACCTTTGGCGGTCCTGAAGTGGACGGGCTCCGACAGCGGGCCGACCCCTTTGGCGTTCTTGGCCTGAATCCTGAAGTAATAAACCGTGTCGAGGTTCAGATCGACGACCTGGTGAGTCAGCCGGTCGCCGCTGATCGCCTCCATCACCCAGTCGTCTATCGGCATGTTCTTATCCAGCGTGTAGTACAGGATGTAACCTGTCAGACAACAGCTCATAAAATAAACTAAATGACTTATGAAGAGGTGACAGATGGACTCAGTCCATATTCACATCAGATATTGGGTTTTGAAAAATAAAATCTGAGACACAGAAAGTTTCATGACAGAATAAACACAAAGAAGTAAATGTATCTGTGTGAAGAGAAGAATAAATAAATTGTTATGGAATCACACAGAAAGAAAAAAGTATAAAATATTTGATGGGTTGTGTTGTGATCGCTGCAGGGAGCGTTTGATTTATCCTCTGAGACGCTGCAGGAGCAGCAGAGCTTGTTAACAGACGAGTGGAAGAGAAAAAAGTGTGTTTGGATTCACAGCGTTTCTTTAACTCTTCAACTCACTGTGAATTCTGAGAAAATAACTGTTGCTTTATTTTCAGGCTTTTCAAGGCAGAAAAACTAACTAACTAACTATATAACCAGCAGGTTCACATTACCTGAGCTCGACATGTTTGTACGCTCACCTGTGATTCGTCCGTTAGCCTCCATCGGCGGTTGCCAGCTGATTAAAATGGCGCGGGGTCGTCCTTCACGACTGATCACCGTTAAGTCTTTGGGGGCGGAGCTAGGAGCTGTCAAAAACACAAACAGGAAGAAGTGTGAGAAATGATGTACTGTCACTGTGAATAAACCTGATGGGAAAAGTAAAGGTTCCAACAGTCTAAACTCAAATTATTTCAATTACGTCTTAATTACATCTTGACGAGTGGTTGACGAGGTCGACTGATCTGCATCAGGATAAATAGTGTGATCATTTTAACTGAAAAACACAGTTTGAGGAAACACAGTGAACTCAGATCTGACACAATCATTGTTTGCACTAATTTAAATTCATGAACAAAGGTTTTTCAAATGATGGGACAGATTTAACGGATGGCAGGTGTGCAAAGCTACGTTGGAAATGACACTGAGGACTTGACCTTGACTCCTGAGATTAAGGACATGGTCACACAGGCGAATAAAACATTCACTTCCTGTGGTGAATAATCAGTCATTATTTAAGATCTTTGCATTGAAAACATCACAAAAGCATAAAACTGAGGAGCGAGCTGCAGGATATTGCAATGAGGCTCTGATTAAGTCCAAATAGATGTCAATTTGGATCTCCTGCACCAAGACCCGACAGTCCCCTGATACTCAATGACACCTTATAGCTAAGGCTATGTTACATTATCTCCACTTCAACATGGTTGTACGGACTGGTTTGTTGCGTGACTTGTTACGATACAGCCTCTGAAAAAAGCCTAGTCCGGATCCACGACAGAATGTGATGATTCTTTCTTGGCCCATGTTCCATTCACCCTCCAGTTTCAGGGAAATCTGGTCAGAAATCTCTTTGCAAATGGACATAGGTGGAAAAATTACCTCTTTGGCAGAAGTAACAACATATTCTCTATGTTAAAAAGTTTTAGTATTTTTCAATAGCACCTCCCAGACAAGGTCACAGTTAGTTAAGTTTGTCAAAGATATCTAATTCTTGTCCAGCAGATCAGCTAAATGTGCAACATTATATGCAAGGGACATTTATTTGAACAGCACATTTCAACAACAGGGAAAATCAAAGAGTTTTACATTAAATGTAAAACTCTTGTTTGGTCTTCAGCTCAAAGTCATATGCTGACCTCATGCTGACAAATCACGACTCATTAAAAAACAAGCTTCAGGAACAAGCACATTAGGGTTTGAAAGACATCATCATCTCCTCAACAGAACAAACCAAGTCATTATAGAGTTTAACTGTTTGATGGGTTAGGGTTGTGTTTTTCTTCTGACTGGAGATACAACAAGATACCAAATCGAGAAAGGTCAATAACTCAGTCAAACTTTTTGCTAACTTGCTAACTCACTTGTGTGTATAAACATCAGGTGTGAGAGGTTCCTCAGAGCAGAAGAGGAGTTCTGGGTCTGGATCAAACTGAAACTGGTTCTGTTGATTTGCAGTGAAAACACTTTGTTGGATAGTTTGGACTTTTGGACCAATCACAGGAAGTAGAGACAGAATTAAACAATAGAAGAAGAAGAAGAAGAAGAAGAAGAGGAAGCTGCAGTCTTCACCTCCGGTGATAAAATGTTAGAACCATGAGGACGTTCATTTGCTGCATTTGAACTAGTGTGGAGTACTGTAGTACTGTGGTACTGTGGACTACTACTGTGTAGTAATGCAGTACTGTGGACTACTGTAGTACTGTGGACTACTGGAGTACTGTGGAGTACTGGAGTACTGTGGACTACTGTAGTACTGTGGAGTACTGCGCCTGAAGGTGCTGATGCTGATTGTAATACCATCATGATGTTACCATGGCAACCAAATGAAGTTCCATTCAGAGCTTCTAACTCGTGACACAAACATGAAGAAACAAAAACAAATCTCTCTGGTGAAGAAGTGCTGACACACACGATGAAGACACGAAGACGTGAAGAGAGTTTGTGGTGATCAGAGCTGAAGGTGTCAGGTGATGTCAACATGATCACATGACCTCTGCAGCAGAGGTCACACGTCACTTCCTGTCTCTGTCTGCTGCACCCGGCTGCCCCCCCTCTCACCTGAACCATGAGGAGGATCTGATGCTGTTGTGAACGAGTCTGTGCAGAAAACCTGCTGCTGTGTTGTTCAGCTGTGAAACACAAACTCTGGAGAAGCTCTGGAGACGATTCTCTGGATTTGAATGTCTGAAAACAGCTAAAAAGAGACATACCTGCTTCGTACGTCGTGGCGTGTGCCGTCATACTCCATGTGCTCGACTTGCGGCCTTTGGTTACCATGACAGCAAACTCGTACATGGTGTTTGGTTTGAGGCCGGCAACAGTGTGGCTAAGCGCCGTGGTGTCTGCAGACTGGACAGAAAAAGACAGACGTAGAATTTAGGGGAAAAAAAACAAAGGAAAAAGTTAAACGTGCTTTGTAAAGAAACAAGATTCAAACTGAGATAACAAACTTTTTTTTTTATAGTTGTGTGTGTGTACACATACATACACTTCACTGGGTCTTACATCACTGGTATTTTGGAGGTTTTGTCACCCTAAACTACCAATTATTATCAGCCTCAAATTTCTACCAAATCATCCCCAGAGTGAGGATGCAAGAACAGTTAAGAAGCCCAGTCATCTGGCCCCTGTTGCTAGGAAACCTTTGCATCCCAGGAAACGTCACCTCACTGGGAGACTCGCAAATAAAGACAGCAACCACTTAGCGTCCGGCTGAAAGTGGTTCCGATTTTAGACAATGCTGCAAAAGTAAGAAAACTTGCCTCCTGCTCTCTGTGGTAACTGGGCTTTTAATTTTAAGTCATAGAGAAGTAAATCTTTCCCCGAGCCTCACAACGTTCCCGGTAACCCTCAACCACATACTCCATCTCACTATTGCCAAATTTAGTTATCAGTTAATTACATCTGGTAGAACCTGACCAACGATGCCTCATTTATTTGAGAAAGGATATTCAACCATAAATTGAAATCTATGTATCTCCAAGTTGTGGTTCCCTACAGAGCAGAGACAGAGATCCTTGTATCAAGAGTTTACTCCTTGTGGTTGTATCTGGTTTCTCCATCATTTGATGGGGGGTCCCAACTTGTGCACATTTGGTGTAGTCGCTACATCATTATCTGGCAGCTTGTGAGTGTGGAGTGACAAAGTATCTGCTTTGCAAGTTTCAAGTCTTATGAAACCCTAGATCAAATCCCAAATCAGGACCAATAAGACCAGACAGTTAGGTCCCAAGTCAAGACTGAACTCATGACAGGTCAAGTCCTAAATCGTGTTAAAAACAGGTTCCAAGTCATTGCCCAAGTCAGGACCACGTCGTCCAAAGTCGAGCTTCAAATCAAGATAAGTAAAGCTCAAGTGGACTATCAAGTTAAGTCCAAGTTGCTGTTTGGCACAATCAAACACACCCATCAATCCGGATTGTGCAATGTTGGCTGCTGTCACAATGATTCTTAACACATCTGTTACCAGGAAAGGTAGGTTGAAAGATTAAGGGTTATGGTTAAAGTCACTGGGATTACAGACAAAATCTAATCTTGTTTGACTTTCCAGCAAATTTTACAGTTGCAAGAACTATGACTCGAGTCTGTCATGTCTGTCAGCAACTTTGGCAGAGACAATATTAAACCATGAAATGAAGAACAGCTCATAGATAGATTTCTGTGTTGACCTTGTACTTTCCGCTGGTGGAGTAGCTGGTCTTCCACTTGACGGAGTAGAACCGGACCTCAGACGACTTCTGGTTCTTGGTCATGGAGTTGTCAGCCCAGGACACCCGGACGGAGTCTGAGGACAGAGCCACAGCTTGGACCCCCACTGGGGGAATCATGGGAGTGCTGGTGTCTGGCATGGGAGTGGGGTATTTATCAAAGAGATGGAAAAGGTCATCCTCGGATGGGTCTATGGGGTCTGGGTGTATGTGATGGGTTATTCACAGTCACCAGGGTGGGAATAATACAGGGATGTGTAGGCAAATAAAAAGGAAAAGCAAAAATGAAGGAGTTTTAAAGCCATGTTTGTTTGGAAGGAGAGGAGGAAGTACGAGAGGAGGAATGGATGGACGAGGAAGTGTAAAACAAAGAGAGGAGAGGAGAAGACAAAGAGTAAGAAGACGGTGAGAGACAAAGGCTGTC
>NC_047162.1:21226720-21246720 GCF_009819705.1 Hippoglossus hippoglossus
TACAGCTCAGAGTCTGGAGGTTGAGCTAATGAGTCTCACACAAACACACATTGTAACAAGTGTGTGGCATCTTTCACACGCCATAAGCTATATAAATATATACATATATTGACCTAAAGCATGTACATGACAGTACATTTTAGACTCACACTGAAATAGTACACAATATTTTTTGTAGGAACACTACTACTACAGTTACATATGATCCTGCTTTGTTACTACAGTCTGCTACTAACATGACTCCTTATAGAATTGTACTTGTTTACTTTTAACCACTTTTATTGTTGCATTCAATGAAATGTGCTGTAGAAATAAAGTGTATTATTATTCTTTATTTTCTGTTGCACATGAGATCTGTGTGCATACGATTCAGGTAAAAAACATTTGAAGGTAGCATATTATTGCTACTGCTAAAGCTAATGCTACCAATAAAGGTAATGCTTAAGGTACTGGTGCCACTGCTGTCAATCTGCTGAGGAACCCTAACCAGTAATACCAGTACCAGTAATACTGCCACCAGTATCAGTATAACACTTAACACACAGTTTTACATACTGACTTGTGGTCTGAACTAGTGGAACATGTTATAAGACCTGATATCACAGAGTTGTGTCATCTCACCACCGTAAACACGCATGTGACGATCACCAGTGTGGGGTTAGGGTTAAGGTTAGTTGGGTTAGGGTTATTTGGTTAAGTTTAGTACGGTTAGGGTTAGTTGGGTCAGGGTTAATATGGTTAGTTGTGTTACGGTTAGTTGTGTTATGGTTAGTTGGTTCCGGGGTAGTTGGGTCAGGGTTATTTGGTTTAGGGTTAGTTGGGTTAGGATTAGTTGGGCCAGGTGTAGTATGGTTAGGTTTAGTAGTGTTAGTTGGATTAGGGTTAGTAGGGTCAGGGTTAGTAGGGTCAGGGTTAGTTGGGTCAGGGTTAGTTGGGTCAGGGTTAATATGGTTAGGTTTAGTAGGGTTAGTTGTGTTACGGTTAGTTGTGTTACGGTTAGTTGGTTCCGGGGTAGTTGGGTCAGGGTTATTTGGTTTAGGGTTAGTTGGGTTAGGATTAGTTGGGCCAGGTGTAGTATGGTTAGGTTTAGCAGTGTTAGTAGGGTTGGGTTTAGTAGGGTCAGGGTTAGTAGGGTCAGGGTTAGTTGGGTCAGGGTTAGTTGGGTCAGGGTTAGTTGGGTCAGGGTTAGTTGGGTCAGGGTTAGCTGGGTTATGGTCAGTTGTGTGTGATCCTACCTGTCAGAGATCGAGTGACGGCGCTCTCATACAGGGGAACTCCCTCTCCAGCGTTATTGAATGCCTTCAGGGAAATCACATAGTGCGAGCTGGGCTCTGAGGGGAAACGGAGAGAATCATTTCAAATTATTTTGAGCAAATACATTATTGTACATTTTCATGTGAAGATTCAACTCTTTCCACTTTTAAACCAAAGTTTTTTTACTTCTGTTCATACATCAGACGCACATGAAGACGTGATTATTTGTAAAATGTGATTTGTAACTCTGGTGCTACTCTTGTTTTAATTCCTTTTATCCCTTTTTAACCTTACCGTTATTGCAACTATATTTTATGTAGTTTGTTAAATGGGACAGATTTGACTCTGCTGCCTGTGAGTGTTTAGTTTAGAAAGAGGTGATGACGTCTGATCTATTAAGCGGACACATGGTTTTCATAGATCTGCCACACAAGCCAGTCAGATTGACCTTTAACCGTTCAACTTTTAACCTTAGCTTTTATAGCTTTTATTTCTATTCATTTATTTTTGACCATGGATTTTGTTAATCATTTTGTAACCTTGTTTAGATAGGTGCTAATAAGTTTATTATTATGATTATGATGTCTGTGGACACGTCATGCAGTGGCCACCGCCCGTCACTGTCGATATGATGCTGCATCGTCTCTCCTTGTGGCATCAAACGCCCGCATTAGTTAAACAAAAACGCCTGCTCCGTTCCCCAGATGCCTTGCCACATGAATTAATGATTACTATGAATTATAAATGCCGTGTACATATGTGCACTCGCTCCCATGTGTGCATGCAACACAACGGCTGGATCGTACTTTTCATTACTCCTCTATCGTGAAACTCGGGACAGGAATTTTCATCTGCGAATAAAAATCCTCCCCGTTTGCTATTGTCTGCTTTGGCATTCAAACGACTCGTCACAGCCGCAGGAGACGATGCTTTCTCTTTCTCCAGCTCACAATTAGATTTCCACCTAGAGCAGCGTTCTTATAAATTTCTTTTAAATTATTGATTGTAATTAAATGTAGATTTTAATCATCATAATAAATTAATGGAAAAGGGAATCACTGTGTCAAAATTGCAAAAACGGTCGACAAAGGCAGGCTGGGTAATTTATTTTGACTCAGCATGTTCAAATGTGAGCAGCGTGAGTGACAGCATTCAAATAACATGATTCAGTATTTTTCCATCAGAATTAAAATTCAGTCAGTGTGAAGAATTATTAAAAGGTTCCCTGAACTGTGCAAGTAAGTGTATTATTATTTCAGTCACCAGTTGCCGATTCTCTTTAAAGAAGTACTTAATTTAAAGAAACCAGAAAGAACATACAATAGTCGGGTTAGCCACCAAGATAAATAAAACCAAATGATCATAAAACTGCAGCTTTTAAGTTTGAGAAGTGACCTGAGACCTAAACTATATTCCAAAAGAAAACTAAGCCTAAGTGACCTGAGCTTGATTTGATGAACAGTAATATTCCAACTATTCACCCTGTTCTGAATAAAACATTTCGATCATGAGTTTCTAAATAGAATATTCCATTAATAAAACTAACCCTATTCCAGTTTACGTAGTCATATGATGATGTGAAGCATCTGTCGAACATGTTGAGGAAAATGCTGTGAAAAGTCCAGTAGGATGCTGGAATGTGATTAAGATGTATACATGTCTATACATACAGTATATATAACATTTAAATAATGTGACTAAAATCTGAATTCTCAGTTTAGTCAAGTTTTCTCCAAATCAATTTAACCTTTTAACAGTTTTTTTGTGTCAAGATGTTTTTTTAAAATGTCCTAAGAGACAGCTTTGTTTCTGCACAGTGTCGGTGTAAAATTAACCTTATCCATGATCCATACTGGCTCACGACACTTGAACTAACATAAATAGAGCAGCTCTGATGACATCATCTTTATTCTCAATTTGACTTGTTTATAGTTTATACAGTTTCGTAGTCGGTAGAAGTTGCAATTATAGCTAGAAGTTTCGCTTTGTTTTGCTAAAGTAAACAGACTGAGAGCAGAGTCTTTATTAACGACAGATGAAACTGATCCATCTCCTCCTCTGGACCTGGCTGCGTCCACTGGTTCTGCCCCCCCACCGTCCTTACCCAGGTTTTCGATGGAGTAGTATCTCTGCTTGCTGTCCACCCGGACCGTCTCTGCATAAGGACTTCCCACTCCGTAGCCGATGATGTAACCTCGGACCAGGATGTTGGGGCTGAGGGGTGGAGTCCAGGACATGATGATGCTGTTGGGCAGCGGCCTGACGTGCAGAGAGCTCGGCTGGTCGGGTACCTGACTCTCTGCAAGAACACAGGGTTAGGGTGTAATGTTAAACAGGTGAAACATTACACGTCAGAAGAAGAAAGCAGAGTGGTTGTGGTAGTTCTGTTGTCCTGGCCTCCACAACCGCCAGCGCTAAAGCTAACCCTGTTTGCAGCTGCAGTAACAGGCACTTACATGGTTCGGCCTTAGCTAACAGATGCTAACCCTGTTAGCTGTGTATTAAGCCCTATAAGGCCTGACACTTATTCCTCAGCCTCAGATTAGATCAGAGTAGCTTGGTTTGGTTCCTCTGGGAGGGAAACGCTACACATCACTTTATTGAGTGATAATCCATTGAAATGAGATTTAGGTCTGTGTGTCTCGGCCTGGAAACATGGTTAGCATAGATGTGTTTGTGTTTTTATCTCAGCAGCTTCCTGCTGATCAGAGCATCGTCCTTCGAGCTTCAGCGAGGTCAGCTCCTGTAACAACGAGAAATGATCAGACGACCAAACTGGTTCAATGATGTCGGTTGATTTCTTCTTTCTTGAAACAAACTTTGTACTGGTCTGTTATTGTGTTGTATGTTATGTTGCACTATATTTTTACTTTTCACTTAAGGCCGTTTTGTTTATCGAGAATATTTGTACATTTGTACAAAAGGTACAAGTTAAAGGAGTAAAATAGACATAAAAACGAGATGAAATAAAATGATATCGTAGACTGGGGGTTAGAGGTCTCTCAGGGTTCACTTTGAGGATGAATAACAATTTGTAATAATACATTTGTTAAAAATGTAACCACGTTATACCCAAATGATCCTGGTGCTTCAGTTACCATCTGATTATTTCTCATGGTTTGTGCTTTGAATAGATTGAAATCTTTATTCAACACCAACCAGCAGAAAGATCAGTGTTGTTGTTTACAGCTCATCCACACCGGCGTCGGCCCTCATCACCAAAAGATCTGGAACCTCCTCGTGTTTCCAAGTTGACGTCTTCGTCTTCTACGTGTACGGCTCCTCTTCTTCATCCTGAGATGTTTGTGTTCTTCCAGTTTCACGTCCGTCACGTGTTAGAAACCTCATCAACACGTCCACTCGCTCTCTGGGAAGCTTCCACACATTGTCCTGCTGTGTCCTCACATGGACTCACGAGGACATGTTACACACATTTTTACTAGGAGGCTGCAGAAGAAGATCCAGAACATGTCCAGAGACACTGACTCAGACATTTGTTCTCACAGACAGAACCTGCAGAACATGTCAGGAACATGTGAGGAACACGGCAGGAACATGTCAGGGGATCAGTTTATGTCTAACCACACGTTTAAAGAAATAGATTACCTTCTGTTATAAATATCTCTTAGTATTAGTCTTCTGAGGATGAGTAGTTTCTTTCATCCTCTCTCCTCTTTCACTGCTCTCTTTTTAGTGTCTCCTCTCCTTTCTCCCTCCCCCTCCTTCCTCTCCCCTCTCGTCCCCAGAAGCAAATCTTCTCTCCATCCATCTCAGCCCTTAACTGGTTAAATATGTATGTGTGTTGGGACACTGGAGGTATTTACATGTTGGACAGATTGCAGCTACCACACATAACACACACACACACACACACTTACCATCCAGGTCGTTTTCTGGTGTCTCAGCAGTGAACCAGTCGCTTGCTGGACCTGTTCCATGGCCGTCATGGCTGCGACCTGGAAACTGTACTGACTGCCCTTCTCCAAACCTGAGACAGAGAGACAAAGAAAATCAAACAAAGTGAAATTAACATAAAGAAACAATAAATGTTCAAAGTGAAACTGCAATTTCTTTATCTCATTTATAGAAATTCAGTTTATTATTCTCACACAGTAAAAAAGGTGATTATTGGACACACACACACACACACACACACACACACACACCTGTCACTGGAGAATTAATTCCTGCACAATGAAGACGGATGAAGATAACATCAGTACAAAATAATGAAAAGGAAGATCAGTTTCATTCAACTCCTGCAAACCTCAAATTAAAATGATAGCTTGTGGCAGTTTAAACGTGCGCACACACACACACACACACACACACACACTCACACACACACACACACACACACACACTTCCAGACACAAACACCATTTCAACAGTAATGTTGAAGGAACTTCATCGGCCTAAAAAGCATCCGTCTTTCCTTAAAAACCATAATAACGTATCATAATAACGTTTAAAACTACTCCCTAACCCTTCTCCAGATTTTATATTTTTTTAATTTATTAATCTCTTGGACAAAAAACAAGCTCCAGTTTTATTGAATTTATCTTGATGAGAAAATGGTGTCAAATGCCTGCTTGTTAAATCTGCTGCTGAAAAAAATCCCTGAAAAAGTCTGCGTGCCCGTTTGTTTAAGTAACACTCGATAAAAACTGCAGAGCTCAGCTGTTTTAAGACTAAGTTTAAAATAGATCGAACATTAGAGATGTAAAGTGAAACAACATCAGATTAATTTTGATGCCGGTTCTCACCTGTGAACAGGTACCAGAAGTTGTTGGGTTCAATGGCCTCTTGGTCGCCACGCCGACCCGTCTTCCTGTATTTGATCTTGTAGGCGGTGATGACGCCGTTCTGGGCGCTGCGCAGAGGCGGCTGCCATGACACCTTGATGCTCTGAAAACAAGAAAGACAGAAACTAAGGAAACTTGTGGGTTCCTGTTGTTTTCTGTCTCTAATTTATTGTGTGTTTGTTGTTGTTGACTCAGACTCACTTTTTCCCACCAACATTAAGTATCGTCTGAAATCTGTGTTGTGGCCCCTGGCTGTGTGTGTGTGTCCTTGTACAGCTATCTTTGTGAGGACCAGTTTGAGTGTCTTAACCACTATTTAGTGGTTAAGACTTGGTTTTCGGGTTAGGGTTAGGTTAAGGTTAGGTTAAAGGTTAGGACTAGGCATTAAGTTTGGATGGTTAGGGTAAGGGGCAAGGGAATGCATTATGTCAGTGAGTGTCCTCACTAAGAAGCTGTACAAACATGTATGTGTGTATGTGTGTGTGTAATGAACATTCATGAATTAGAAAATGTACTGACCTCTTTCTCCCTCTATTATTTTCATCATTGTTTAATATCTGTCATTTCTACTCTTGCTCATCGTGTCATTACATAAAACAATAATTCTCACAATGTAATTTTCTATATAACAAAAGTGAATATATATTGATTTATATTGAAAAAACACTGAATATTCTACTTCAAATATTAAACAATTGTATACAAAACTTTATACATTATATAATATGTTGTAAATTCGGACCAGGACTATATTAACCGACACAGGCATTAACACACACACACACACACACACACACACACACACACACACACACACACACACACACACACACACACACACACACACACACACACACACACACACACACACACACGGTGTGTATCCTCCATCAGCTGTGATGTAAGCGATCGGGCCAATGAGCAGTTTAAATATTCATCCAGTTTTACTGTGACAACGGTCACAGAGGAATTCATAACATTTAGCTGCACCTGTTCCCTCGGCTGCTCCGCATCTCACTAATTGATTAAGGCAGAACTGATTACTAGGGGGGGGGGGGGGGTTAGGAAAGGAGTAAAATTTAATAAATGTGTGTGTCGGCCAAATTCCTTCATACTCTGCCTCCCTCGCTCTCTGGCGGGTGTCATCACGCACTTCATTAAACAATTAGCCACTTTGACAGGACACAGTTGGATGTGAGGTCTCCATGGAAACGATACAGAGGTTGAATTCATGTTGGAACAATTCCCACAGCAACACGAGGAGGAAACCATCCATGAAGGAGGACAGCACCATGACACCTGAGGGAAACACTCCTGAGTAACAGGAGCAACAACAACAACACTCGGATACCACAATGTTCACTGGGTTTATTGTCTGTCACGACTATTAATAAAGTCACTGTGCTATAATTACACTGCTGCTGCTGCTTCTACTTGTCTGCTACTGTTACTGCTGCAACTACAAACTGTTCCTGCAGCTGCAGAGATACTGATTCAACACTGTCTCCGAAATAATTGTTTACATCCAACTAAACTGCAACAAACAACATTCTGCAACCAGATCATGTTTTCTTTCAACATAAGGAAATGTTAATTACAGAGATACTAAACACTTCAATGTGTTTTTGAGCAGTTAACTAAATATATACGACTGTGCTATAATGAAACTAATTAATGTTGGTTTTATTACATTTGTAAAATATCTGAATTTATGGTTGAAAATGACTAATAACACCACCTAGTGTTTCAAACTGTCTTTGACCTTCTGGGCCAATTTTTTACTTTGAGTCAGCAGTTTGTGACGTTTCTACATCATGACATTTATATATATATGAAAAGGTTTACGCCCTCTAATCACAATCAAACCACTCATGAGTCTGGAAAGCTGCTCTCATTTTTAAATCTATTCTGAAAACTACACCTGTAAACCACCACACTACCGTCCAGAGAGTCCCCTTGGTGTTAGTTGGCCCCCAGCTCCACCGTGAGGAACCTGGAGTTAACCCCAGTCCCCTTCCCACCCGACCCAACTGCGAGTCCACTGGTAAAACTGCAATCCAATGTTTCCTGATGTTATAAAGTGAGAAGTAGAGTCACTTTCTCAGAGACTTCTATAGAAACTACCTGAGGAGTAATTTTCCTCAAACGTTGCCTCAGTCTGCGTTTTCAGTTTGTGCTGTTACCCTCAGACTGAAACCACTAAACGTCAGACCTGAGGTCGTCTTTCAGCTACTGTCAACAGAGCAGCTGAACCAGACTTCTGTTCAATACATGTTGAGTTTGATTTATTTTTACACACTAACTGAACTAAACAGGCTCCATGGATTAATTAAAGCTGTTTCACATGTGTTTTCTTCTTTCCATGTGTGAACAAGAGGTGATGTGGCCTCGGGCGTTACTGTACAAAAATCCTCTGTCTGAAATGTTGGCAGTTCAGCTGCTTTGTATTCAGATGTAGCTGCTGTTATAAAGCGCATTATATATATATATATATATATATATATATTTATTAAAATTTTTAAAAAGGCATGTGAAGCTGCGGCCTCGTTCGTCACCTTCAAACACACCAGGAGCCTCCGACTGATTTCCCCTCAGTGGAAAACACTGATATCTGCAGAAAGCTGACGACACTGATCATATAAATACTGATAATCACAGGAATCAGACACCAGATGTTTCAGATCATGAAAAGTGTTTTTTTTTCAAAATTCATGACAAAGCTTTGAAAAAATTCAAACCAAGACTGGAATTAATTGAAGGTGTTATCCTCCGTCCCTGTAGCTGCATACAGAACACCTCATTCACCCTGTGACCTCCACACACACACAGACACACACACACAATTAGATTGCCCCTCTTACCCAGAGGACATGAACAAACAATCACAGATTGAATTCAGGGAGTGTTTACTCACCTGGTTTGTGTGTGTGTGTGTGTGTGTGTGTGTGTGTGTGTGTGTGTGTGTGAGTGTGTGTGAGTGAGAGAGACAGAGACTGTGTGTGTGTGTGTGTGTGTGAGTGTGTGTGAGTGAGAGAGACAGAGACAGAGACTGTGTGTGTGTGTGTGAGTGAGAGAGACAGAGACTGTGTGTGTGTGTGTGTGTGTGTGTGTGTGTGTGTGTGTGTGTGTGTGTGTGTGTGTGTGAGTGAGAGAGACAGAGACTGTGTGTGTGTGTGTGTGTGTGTGTGTGAGTGTGTGTGAGTGAGAGAGACAGAGACTGTGTGTGTGTGTATGTGTGTGTGTGTGTGTGTGTGTGTGTGTGTGTGTGAGTGTGTGAGTGAGAGAGACAGAGACTGTGTGTGTGTGTGTGAGTGAGAGAGACAGAGACTGTGTGTGTGTGTGTGTGTGTGTGTGTGTGTGTGTGTGAGTGAGAGAGACAGAGACTGTGTGTGTGTGTGTGTGTGAGTGAGAGAGACAGAGACTGTGTGTGTGTGTGTGTGTGTGTGTGTGTGTGTGTGTGTGTGTGTGTGTGTGTGTGTGTGTGTGTGTGTGTGAGAGACTGTGTGTGTTTGATAATGTCCTCTCAGTAAAAGGAGCAATCACATGGAGGACAGCCTGTCTCTTGCTTTGTGATACAAATGCAACACCATGCAGTGTGTGTGTCTCTTTAAGACTCAGCTGCTAATGCTAGCTATGTAGCATTAACAAAAACATACATGTTACATACTGTACATAAAAAACTGTTCCACCCCCCCCCCCCCCCTCTAACAGAGAGTTTTCATTTGTAAAAGCTCATTTCATGTCGTCAGAAGTCAAATGAACACTTCAGCCTGAGATTTTCTTTTCATCACTGTTTAAATGAGTCTCAGGTTCTCACGTCTCCCTCCTGCTGAGACTCGTCAGGAGGTTTTAATCCCTCCCTCTTCCTCAAACTATTCCAGAGCAGAAGCAGAAGTGAAAGTTTGGAATCCTCCGCTGATCCTGATTCTGACAGACGAGAGACAGTGACCCTGGCTACACTGTCTGGAGGATTCTGAGTAAAAACACACGTCCAGAGAATTGACAAGTGTAAACTCTGGCTGTGTGTTCAACCAAGCATTCAACAACACACTGACCGTGACACTCCACTGGCTGAAGGAAAGCTGAGGAAATGTCAGATTTGTCTCAAAAGTTGGTTCGACGGCAGAAACTCGACACATTTTCTCCTTCAGCAACAAACTGCAGAGGAAACGTCATTAACGCTGCAGGAGTTCAGCAAAGATCAAGTTCACCATTCAAGGATTTTACATAAAAAAACATTCTGCTGCGGACGTCTGATGCTCTAATGGAATCTTATCAGATTACCAGAATATCACTCAGAGAACAGTCTCCAAATGAAACCACATTTAAACTTACTGGATCCACATGTATATTTGGATCAAATCACAGTCTCTAAATATGTCTGATTTATTTAATTTAGATTCATAAAATTATTTTGAGAGAAAATCAGTGAAAATGTGGGAAAATGTTATTTCTCACAATGTTTAAAAAACGGACAAAAAAGAAACAATCCTGGATCTGCCACAAAGTTTTAAAGTTCTTTCTTGGCCCATGTTCCGTCCTCCCAGCAACTTTCATCTTAAAGTTTTTGTCAAAAACCTGCTGACAAACTGGTAAAGTAATATTCTGTCATTGGAGGTAAAACATCTTTGGTAATTTGTGTGTCTGTTTTCATATATTTTACGTCATGATCACCACCACACCTCTTTAGATACTATCTTTATATGTAAAATGTTCAGGGACCTTTCACATTATATAAACCCTATCCACATCACAGTCCTTTGGTAGAAACATAACTGAAAGCTGCATATTACCCATGATCCTCTGCTTCATGAACCTGAAGAGCTGCTGCTGGAACAAATCCACCAAACTTCAGAATTCTTCATATTTAACAGTTTCCTGCTGAATATTGGAGATAAACTCTGGTTTTTAATAACTTCAGAGTGCTTTTTAACTGATCTCAGTTCAGCTTCACTCTTCACCTGGAGCTGGTTGTGACAGTTGAAGCTGACTCTCAGTCAGTTCTTCTCACAGGAGATGGAACCCACTCAGCAGAGTCACAGAGAACAGACGTTCAGGGAGAGAAGGAGGAAACTTTCTCATGTTCACACTCACACATCAGACTCACTTCAATCCAGCTGCTGTTTAACATAGATGTTACATGATTCAAAGTTTAGACAGTAACTGATTCCATGTCTTTAAACTAGAAAATAACGATTTCTCTTTGTCTTAGTCAAACTGTTTCTACCTTTGAGGTTGGGATATTAATGCTGCTCCGTCTGTTTCACCTTCTTTTAACAAGCACATTGTCTTTTTAAATAAATGTTTGGTTATGAGAAAAATCTTCCTCCTTTTTTAACCATGTTTCATGAAGCTTTGAAAGCATCACACGGGCTCTGACATTATGATCAATCAGCTCTGACCCCAGAGCCGATCAGCACAAATATCAATCACATGCAGGACAAGAAGGCGACAGAAAGTAAATGAGGTCGGCTCTCCACAGACCAAGTGACCCCCTTTTATGGACATAAATTATGAGCCACTCACAACGTCTCTGAAAAACGTTCATCATTTTCTCTGCTGCTGCTTTCTGAGCACAACTCCTGTCACAAACATCTGAAGATGCAGGATTTCTTTTATGAGGTGAACATTTTATCTGAGCATCTCCCATCACGTTTCTCATTTATCTGACGGCACAGAAGGTGCAAATCAGTGTGATACGAGTGAAGAAGTAATATAAAGCCAAAGAAATTACAGCCAGAAAGAGTCAAGAATTAAATTAATATTTTACCCTTCAGGTGGAGAATAGAATCACTGCCCTGCAGTTGTATGACTCCACAAATCATTTTTTTCATCTAAGTTTACTACACGCTGACCAAGAGACGTTCTTTTGTTCTCGAGAGAGAAACGCAGCAGGACTCAGAATAACCATCAGAACTTTGCAGGAAGAACAAAGACCACAAGTCCTCTTTGTTCTGTCATGGATCTTCCTTAAAAACCTGAACCCCTTAAACATCGAAGACAGACTTCACCAAACATTCTGTGACATCACAGGAAGATTATAAAGAAGGACATTGAGTCATGTTGGGAGTGTCATTGAAACTAAAGCTGAACATATATGTCCAGCTTTAAAGAGTCAACTTTTCATCAGAAATACGTGTGTGTGTGTGTGTGTGTGTGTGTGTGTGTGTGTGTTCATGTGTGTGTGTGTTCATGTGTGTGTGTGTGTTGTGTGGTGTGTGTGTGTGTGTGTCGTGGTTGTGTGTGTGTGTGTGTGTTCAGTGGGTGTTGTGTGTGTGTGTGTGTGTGCATGTGTGTGGTGTGTGTGTGTGTGTTCATGTGTGTGTGTGTGTGTGTGTGTGTGTGTCATGTGTGCGTGTGTGTGTGTGTGTGTGTTCATGTGTGTGTGTGTGTGTGTGTGTGTGTGTGTGTGTGTGTTCGTGTGTGTGTGTGTGTGTGTGTGTGTGTGTGTTCGTGTGTGTGTGTGTGTGTGTGTGTTCGTGTGTGTGTGTGTGTGTGTGTGTGTGTTCGTGTGTGTGTGTGTGTGTGTGTGTGTGTGTGTGTGTGTGTGTGTGTGTGTTCATGTGTGCGTGTGCGTGTGCGTGTGTGTGTGTGTGCGTGTGTGTGTGTGTGTGCGTGTAGCATCCATCAGTAAAATGAGGTCGGATCATCAGAGAGCAGCAGCTGAGTGATGACAGTGTCACAGTTTGAATGTGTCTGTCACGTTCAGTGAACAGAACTGGAAGAAAAACTGAAATAAACCTAAATGTTAAAGATGTATGTCAACAAATAAAACTTAAACAGAAAGTGAGACCACAGAAATGATTTTAAAGTGTTTAAAATTATTTGTTAAAAAATCTCAGAATGTGATAAAAACGTCCTGAAATAATATATATTTTTAAATATTTACTTTAAAATGGTTGGTATTATATATATATTACAGCTTTGTCTTAACCACTCACAGTAAGCACCACCACGCTGCTCAGTCACACACCGTCCACACATTGGCCAACAGTCGTCAGGGGCAGTTTAATGTTTGGTTCAATATTTTGCCCAAGGGCTCTTTGATACGTGGAGTCCGGGATTGAACTACCAACCTTCCACTTTATCTCCTGAGCCACAGTCGGCAAACATCAACTCTCTCGTGGCCTGTGTTCCTTTAAGACCCTCTCATCAGAGCACGTCAGAGACGAGTGCATACGTTACAATAACTGGTCCAAGTCCAAGAAGAAGGCTTTTAACAAATTATTCCCATTGTTCTCAAAATAAACAGAGAAGAGTCGACCGTGGTTGTTTCAGTGTGGAGACGAGGGTGTGAAAATCAAACTCACCCTGGACAGGACGACCTCTAATGTGATGTTCTGAGGAGGAGCGCTGGGCACTGCAGACAAACAGAAGACAGAAAGAAATCTATTCAAATAAAGACTGAACCAAGTTATCATTTTATTTCCAATTTAGAGAAAGTCTAATCTTTCATTTTATTTTTGTCAGAAACCAACATAACAATTAACAAACATTTTAACAGCTAAAATTAAAAATGAACCAGTCAATCAGAAACAAAGTCGACACAGCTGTGCTCCAATCAGAGCATTTATCAACAGTTAGTTTCCTGCGACAGGATTTTAATGACGTGAGGGAGAAGCTTTTACACACAACATCATTTTATATATAAAAACAGATTGACTCAGATTATACATTTAAAACTGTTTATATTTATAAACATATACAAATAGGCCAATTAACATAGTTAATTTGATTAATATAATTTAGTTACATTTAAAACATGATTCTGTTATTTCTGTGCTTTCATCTTTAAAAATCTAAGAAAGAAAGAAATTGAGTTTTCAGACGTCTACTCTCAGCACAGCAACATCAAACTGAAGAACTGAATTATCTTTACAATTAAAATGATGTTTACAACTGTTCTTTATCACACATCAACACAGATGAACAGCAAAAAGAAAAAGAAGAGAAAGAAAGTGAAGAGGACATTTAGAATGAAGAGCAGAAATAGACGCTAGATGAATAATAAAAGATGAAAAGAGAAAACAATAGAGTACGAATGAAAACAAGGAAAACAAAAGAAAAGACTTAAAAGGTGAGAAAAATAAAACATGTGATGAAGAAAAACATAAAAAAACAGGAGAAGGGAATGAGTGCGTCTGTCAATCAGAGGAAAACTGAATCAAAGAATCTCTGATTAACTGTCAGCAGCTTCACTATTGATTCAGCTGCTGTGTGTGTGTGTGTGTGTGTGTGTGTGTGTGTGTGTGTGTGTGTGTGTGTGTGTGTGTGTGTGTTGGCGTGGTCCATGTCCCATCTGCTAACATGGAGGGTTTATTAACCAGCCACCACACGGCAAACCAGACGAGTCAGACAGACACATCTGTGTTTGTCATTAGTTCTACATTTGAATGAATCATTTAAACTTTTAATAAATATATATTAACACGTAAATGTTTATAACGCATTAACGCATGCGCAGAATGAGCCGCTCCATGTATAACTATCATTTGGACTTGTCATCAATAAAAAAACTAATGTTAAATGCATACATCCATCTTGTGTCATTTATCTTTACGTTCCCACAACAATATACAAAGAAAATGGTGATTAATCAGATTAATCATAGCCACCCTGTAAATTACTCAAATGAGTAATTTAAGAAGATAAATATTAAAGATTGTTAAATCATTTCAACTGATCCACATGTTTCTGCTTCGCAGGACAAACTGTGGACTTTAGAACTCACCATCTGATTGGGTGGTGACGCTCACGGCCTCGGAGGCGGGGCCTGGCCCGTAGCGGTTGATGGCCAGAACACGGACGGTGTAATCGGTGAACTTATGGAGTCCCTCCATTTTGTAGTTGAGCCCGGTTCACCTCCACACTCTGAAGATAAACAGTGAGTCCAACGTAAAACATCTCGGATCATCTAAGATCACACTACAGGTAGAACCAGCAGAACCAGTGGAACCACTGGAACCAGTAGATCCACTTCTGACCAGCAGAACCAACAGAACCAGTAGAACCTCATGTGCATTGGTTCTGACCTGCTCCTTGTCGGACGGACTCTCGCTCCACATCAGCCTGTAGCCGAGCACGGGGCCGTTTGGTTGGCGGGAGCTTCCCAGCTCACCTGGAGGGAGGCGGGGGGACAGAGCTTCCACTCGGAGGGACTTCCAGCCGGCTGGGGACCTGGACTGGGAGACAGACACACGATAAAGTACTTCAACTACAGAGACACGATAAAATACTTCAACTACAGAGACCCACTGATACTTAAACTACAAACACAGACAAACACTGACACTAAAACTACAGACACCTTGTTGAGGACCTGGACTCCGAGACACAGACGGTGAAAACTAAATCTCCTTGATGAGACAGTAGCTCTGTGATTGTGCCTCAGCATTTTGTTAATAATCTATATCTGTTTGTATCACTGCACTTTGTATCTGTTTTGTTTTTAATGTCTGTATAAACACATGTGACTCTTCCACCATTAATATCACAAGCAGAACTTTGTATTACTCTCATAAAACACCAGGTGAATACAGTTTGCAGACATCACACATGGTGATATGCAGAAGGTGATTATAAGAAATGGAGGCTCGCAGTCTGTTGGGTTGTTTGTTGTCAGGAATGAAAAGCAAACTAAAAACTCAGAAGTGGAATAAAGAGGAAACTGAAGAAACAGAAGTGCGAGCAACAAACACCCTAAATACAACAGGCAGGTAAAAGATGATTGAACTCAGGTGCAACACATCAAGGGAGAGCAGCCAATCACAGACGAGGGAAACCAGACAGGAAGTAAAACACAAGACTATCACACAAGTCCTTTCAAAGTAAAACAGGAAATAACAAGTCTGACGTCCATAATATTAAAAACAAGAGAAACAGAGAGTTTGAAAAGACACATCCAAAGTCCTGTACAGACCCTGACACTTGAAAACCACTAAACTCTAGTGGCCTAAATAAACAGTGAGAAAATACTATTTCAATAGATATTATATTTGAAAAGATCAGGTTTGAACTGGTGTCTCTGCATCACGTAATGAGTCATTTTAACAATAAACAATTTTTGTATCTCACGGTCGGGTTTGGTGGTGATCCTCAGGGGGGCGGAGCTCTCTCCTGGTCCCACGTCGTTATAAAGCGACGACTCGGAAGCTGTAGCTCTCTTCTGGTTTCAGGTTAGAAACCGTCAGTTTCCAAAGACTCAGGCTCCGACACGTTCACCGACCGCTCCCTGTCACACAAAGACACTCTATTACATTTCTATTGGAATAAAGTGTTTATTTATTCAGTTTGATTGAATAGATTCAATAAATTAAATCATATTATATCAGTGATGATCCACTTGATTTCTGTTTACAGATTATATCTACTGAACCTTTTAAAACTGTGATAACTTCTCAGTCATTTGTTAAAATCCCGTTTTATTTTGTAACAGAGAAGATAACAGGATCCGTAATCAGATGTAGTTTGTGTAATCCCAGATAATCCTCAGATTACAGCAACTCTGCACCCTCCAGTAATCAGCAGAGAACGAGGAGCTTCCACAGAAAGACACTGAGGACGTTTGTCCTCACGTCCCTGGAAAGAAAAACCTGGAAATCACACGTCAACATCTCGATGCTGAAGGGACAGATGATGCACGTCACTTTCTTCTGAAGGCTTTTATTTCTAAAATCATTTGTAAATGAGCTTTTTAAATAAGTAAATTAATAAAGTAACTATAGAGTTGTAATTATTTTTATTTTACAATGAAGATAGAACAGATCACTGACAGTAACAGAGATCACTGACGGTAACAGAGATCACTGACGGTAACAGAGATCACTGACGGTAACAGATCACTGACAGTAACAGAGATCACTGACGGTAACAGATCACTGACGGTAACAGAGATCACTGACGGTAACAGAGATCACTGACGGTAACAGATCACTGACAGTAACATAGATCACTGACAGTAACAGAGATCACTGACGGTAACAGAGATCACTGACGGTAACAGAGATCACTGACAGTAACAGAGATCACTGACGGTAACAGAGATCACTGACGGTAACAGAGATCACTGACAGTAACAGAGATCACTGACAGTAACAGAGATCACTGACGGTAACAGAGATCACTGACGGTAACAGAGATCACTGACAGTAACAGAGATCACTGACAGTAACAAAGATCACTGACGGTAACAGAGATCACTGACAGTAACAGAGATCACTGACAGTAACCGAGATCACTGATGGTAACGGATCACTGATGGTAACGGATCACTGACGGTAACAGAGATCACTGACGGTAACAGAGATCACTGACAGTAACAGAGATCACTGAATGGTAACAGGATCACTGACGGTAACGGATCACTGACGGTAACAGAGATCACTGACAGTAACAGAGATCACTGACGGTAACAGAGATCACTGACAGTAACAGAGATCACTGACGGTAACAGAGATCACTGACGGTAACAGAGATCACTGACAGTAACATAGATCACTGATTGTAACGGATCACTGACGGTAACAGAGATCACTGACGGTAACGGATCACTGACGGTAACAGAGATCACTGACAGTAACAGAGATCACTGACAGTAACAGAGATCACTGACGGTAACGATCACTGACGGTAACAGAGATCACTGACGGTAAACAGAGATCACTGACAGTAACAGAGATCACTGACGGTAACGGATCACTGACGGTAACAGAGATCACTGACAGTAACAGAGATCACTGACGGTAACAGATCACTGACAGTAACAGAGATCACTGACGGTAACAGAGATCAGTGACGTAACAGATCACTGACAGTAACAGAGATCACTGACAGTAACAGAGATCACTGACGGTAACAGATCACTGACGGTAACAGAGCTCACGTGACGGTAACAGATCACTGCACAGTAACAGAGATCACTGACAGTAACAGAGATCACTGACGGTAACGGATCACTGACGGTAACAGAGATCACTGAACGGTAACAGATATCACTGACGGTAACGGAGATCACTGACAGTAACAGAGATCACTGACGTAACAGAGATCACTGACAGTAACAGAGATCACTTGACGGTAACGGAATCACTGACAGTAACAGAGATCACTGACGGTAACAGAGATCACTGACGGTAACAGAGATCACTGACGGTAACAGATCACTGACAGTAACAGAGATCACTGACAGTAACAGAGATCACTGACGGTAACAGAGAGATCACTGACAGTAACAGAGATCACTGACGGTAAACGGATCACTGACGGTAACAGAGATCACTGACAGTAACAGAGATCACTGACCGTAACCCTAACCCTATCACTGAGAGATGAAAGACCAAAGTGATTCTTTACAGTCAAACTAATATCAGATGAAATCTGTCACTGACCACAGTGTCAGTACTGAACAGTTGTACTTGCATCACGTTGTGAGACTGTGGTTCGTCTGTTTGTTTGATCCAAACTGAATAAATCAATAACTAATGAATGAAGTGACGTCTCCTTCAGGATGAATTCAGACAGTGAACCACAATATCCTTTTATTAATCTTAATGTAGATGATACTGTTAAAAACATCAAACCTTAACTGCAAATACAAACTGTCTTTCAACCTGATTTTAAAAGAGTGAAAACTGCTCTTTTTACGAACAATTCTTTTTCTGTCTTCGATCAAAAATCTCTTGTTTTTTTCTATTTTATGTTTTTCCTGTAAATTATTACAGCCGAGACAAAAAAGCTAAATCTCCAACTCCTGTCTCGTCGTCTTTCTTTGTCCTGTAATCTCTCATTGTTTTCTCTCCGTCTCTTCCTCCCTCACTCTCTCCCTGGTTTTCTGAAAGTTATTAGTGTCGACAAAATCCACCTCTATTTTCCTCTACGTCATTAGAAATGACAAAACCTCTGCGTCTGCATCTTTAGTTATTAGGACAGAATGTCTGTGTATTGTTTCATGATGAAACCTCAGTTGCTCTTTAGACCAGTGCAGCGTTCAGAGCTCTGAAGCGCTGCAGGCCAGTTTCTCCCTGAGGTAGAAAAGCTTAAAAGCCTTCAGCTGTAGCTCCGACTGTCAGAGTTCACCATTTAACATCAGCAGGAGACTCAGCCAGACATTTTCTACTTAACGTTCAGAGCTGCTGTGAGAACATACTGTTAGAATAGAGCTCTACACTATTAGTCCACATGGAGTTTCTTCTAAAGACCCAGAGTTCACAGCCTCACCACTACATTAAGAGTTCATTTAACTGTTGAGCTTCGCAGCAGCAACTTGGCTCAATTGGCCTTTTTCTAAGAAGATATCTTAAAATTGTCAGTCCCTGCAAATGGATTTAAAATGACTTGTGAAGCATTTTGACTGCATCTGCCAATCAACTCCAATTTACCCACATTTAAATATAGATTTAAAACTACATTGTGTTATACATTGGACGTTTTTTCAGCTTTAATTTTGAAACCTTGTGTTAAATGTTGCTCTTCGAAATCAAAAGTAAGCAGTAATTTGCAAATCTATGCACATATTTTACTGTTCACGAATCCAAGAAAAGGATCGTAAGCAAATCATACATATTTCAATATGACTCATCAGTTGTCACTATAAGGGGCGCTCTGTAATATTTATGATCAAGTTTCCACCTCATTGTGACATTTTAGCTTCATGTAAAACAGTGACTCTTTAATAAATCACTTTCTCCTGGTAAAGCAAAGTCTAATGAGTACATTTCGTGACAATGGGCTAACAAATAATTCTTAGAACAAGCAAAACCAACAACATATAACTGAAGGTGGTCAATCCTCTGACAGCAAACTACCAAAGGAACCAGGGAACCAAGTGAGATCCCAGGTGCAGCCCATTGCTCCTGAGGAGCTGAGGAACCTGTGACCTGGATTCTGATCTCTATGTGATCTACATATGATCTACATATGATCTCTATATGATCTCCATATGAT
>NC_047163.1:7500-97500 GCF_009819705.1 Hippoglossus hippoglossus
AACATTTTGAAGTATAACTGAAGGTCAGTGAATTGGTGGATTAATGTCATTAATGGTCAAGTGTCTGAGGAGAAATACTATGTATCGAGCAGTCCTGCTGCAATCATAGTCCATGGTCAGCAGCCAGCAAGATCATGATCCACCATCAAGATCGGATGCCACTATAGTCCACAGTTATTGTCCACTGCCGCCATTAGGATCCATCATCAGCTGCCACCTCGGTCGTGGTCCACCACCAGTATCAGATGCCAACACGATAAAGGATCTGCCTTTATTATCACGATCAGCCAGCACGATGCAGAATCCGCCATACTGGATCCACCATTACGACCTCTGATACGTGATCCACAGATCCTAATCCATGATGTGGCCACAGCCGCGGCCCTGGATCTGCGGACGATAAGGCAAAGGGACTCCGGGGAAGAAGTCAAGTCAGTAACATGTATTGATGGGATATGAATTACTTTGATGTGATAACGATTGAGAAGAGGAAGGAGAAGCTGGAAAGAGAAGCTCCGTGTGTCATGTGTCCCCCGACCTTCTAAACCTATAGCAGCCTAACTAAGAGCAGGTCTAGGACAAGCCTGGACCAGCTCTAACTATAAGCTTTATCAAAAAGGAAGGTTTTAAGCCTACTCTTAAACGTACAGATGGTGTCTGCCTCCCGAACTGAAAGTGGGAGATGATTCCACAGGAGAGGAGCTTGATAGCTGAAAGCTCTGGCTCCTACTCTACTTTTAGAGACTTTAGGGACGACAAGTAAGCCTGAATTCTGGGAGCGCAGTGCTCTAGTGGGTTGATAAGGTACTAACAGCTCTTTAAGATATAATGGTGCCATATTGTTAAGGGCCTTGAAGGTGAGGAGGAGAATTTTAAATTCTATTCTAGATTTAACCGGAAGCCAGTGTAGCGAAGCTAATACTGGAGAAATGTGCTCTCTTTTCTTGGTTCTCTTCAGGACACGTGCTGCGGCATTTTGGACAAGCTGCAGAGTCTTTAACGACTTACTGCTGGAGCCTGATAATAAGGAATTACAATAATCCAGTCTGGATGTAACAAAGGCGTGGATTAGTTTTTCTGCATCCTTTTGAGAAAGGACATGTCTGATTTTGGAGATATTACGCAAGTGAAAAAAGGCTGTCCTAGAAATTTGTTTTAAGTGAGAATTAAAGGATAAATCAGGATCGAAGATCACTCCCAAGTTCCTGACTGTTTCATTGGAAGCAAGGGCAATGTCGTCTAGCGCAGCTATATCGTTAGATAATGTATCTCTAAGGTGTTTAGGGCCAAGTATTAGAACCTCTGTTTTATCTGAGTTTAATAAGAGAAAATTGCGGGTCATCCAGGTTTTTATGTCCTTGAGACATGCTTGGAGTTTAGTTATTTGATTACTTTGTTCAGGTTTTATTGACAAGTATAACTGGGTGTCATCCGCATAGCAGTGGAAATTTACCGAGTGTGTCCTGATAATGTTTCCAAGTGGAAGCATATATAATGAGAATAAAATTGGGCCGAGCACAGAGCCTTGTGGAACACCATGGTTAACTTTGGTGCGCACAGATGACTCATCATTAATTTGCACGAATTGGGAGCGGTCTGAAAAATAGGATTTAAACCATTTTAGGGCGGTTCCTTTAATGCTAATTAACTGTTCTAGTCTCTGTAATAAAATATTATGGTCAATTGTGTCAAATGCTGCACTAAGATCTAACAGAACGAGGACAGACACAAACCCCTGATCTGAAGCTATTAGAAGATCATTAGTGACTTTTGCCAAGGCTGTCTCTGTGCTGTGATTGGCTCTAAACCCTGACTGAAAGTCTTCATATATATTATTTTCCTGGAGAAACTCACACAGCTGATTGGCTACAACTTTTTCTAGGATTTTAGACAGGAAGGGGAGATTAGATATCGGACGATAATTGGCTAAAACCTCTGGGTCTAAGGTGGTTTTTTTGAGGAGGGGTTTGATTACAGCTATTTTAAAAGACTGTGGTACATATCCTGATGATAATGACAGATGTATTGTGTTCAGTAATGAACTGTCAATTAGGGGCAGAATTTCTTTAAGTAATTTTGTAGGAATGGGGTCTGAGATACAAGTTGTTGGTTTAGAAGATGAGATTATTTTGGTCAGCTGATCGAGGCTGATCAGAGAGAAGCTGTCTAAATAATTGGTAAGATTCTTGGCCGTTTCTGAGTTTTCTATTCTTGATGGGGTATTAGTGCCAATTGAGGGCAGGAGATGGTTGATTTGATTTCTAATGGTTAGAATTTTATCATTAAAGAAATTCATAAAGATATTGCTATTTAGGGATCAAGGAATACTGGGTTCGGTGGAGGTGTGACTCTCTGTCAGCTCCAGAGCTGAAGAGAAACCTGGGGATGTTTTTATTCTCTTCTATTAGTTTTGAGTAGTAGGCAGCTCTTGCTTTGTGGAACCTTCTTATATGCTTTAACACTATTCTTCCAGTCTAGGAGATTTTCAACACGGTTGCTGGAGCGCCACTTCCTTTCTAGTTTTCTTGATACTTGTTTTAACTCATGCGTCTTGGAATTATACCACGGAGCTAATTTACTATGTTTTATATGTTTCTTTTTTAGAGGCGCTATTGAGTCTAATGTTAATCGTAATGAGTTTACAGAGCTATTGACGAGATGGTCAATCTCAGTGGAGCTAGGGTTTTTAATGAATTTGTTGTTTATATCGACGGATAGTACGGGTTTAAATGTAATTGGAATTATTTCCTTAAATTTAGCTCCAGCACAATCAGGTAAACATCTTGAAAATGAGTTCATTATTAGTGGCATATATTCTGATAGTGAAAAATCGAAGGTTATTAAATTATGGTCTGATAGAATTGGATTGCGCGGAAGTACTGTTAGATTTTCAATTTTGACACCGTATGATAATATAAGGTCAAGTGTGTGGTTACAACAATGAGTAGGTTGGTGTACACACTGACTGAAACCAATTGAGTCTAATTGCGAAATAAATGCTACGCTAAGGCTATCTTTATTATTGTCAACATGAATATTAAAGTCACCAACAATAATAATTTTATCGGTCTTTAGGACTAGGTTTGATAAAAACTCAGGGAATTCTGTTAAAAATTCAGTATAAGCCCCAGGGGCACGGTAAACTACAGCAAATATGATTGGCTGTTGGTGTTTCTTGGATTGGCGTTGAAGACTAAGAACAAGACTTTCAAATGAGTTGTAGCTTAGTTTAGGTTTAGGATTAATTAATAGACTGGAGTTAAAAATAGCAGCAACTCCACCTCCTCGACCAAATTCTCTGGGGACGTGTGTATTTACATGACTTGGGGGAGTAGATTCATTTAGACTGACATATTCATCAGGATGCAGCCACGTCTCAGTGAGGGACAATAAATCTATTTTATGATCTGAGACTAGTTCATTAACTAAAATAGCCTTTGATGACAATGATCTTATGTTTAACAGACCACATTTAAAAGTCTTTATTTCCTGAGTTGTTGCAGAGGTTGTGTTAATTTGTATTAGATTTTTGTGTGGAATTCTCCCTCTGTTATTGTTTGATTTAAATAATGTAACGGGACGGTGGACAGACACAATCCCTATGGGTTTGTGGTTGTGTGACTGGTCCAGAGGGAGCGCAGAGACGTGTGTAGCACTGCAGCTCTGCGTCCTGGTCCCAACTCTGGGTTGTCATTTAATAGACTGGGTAATATTCCTAGATAAGAGAGCTGCCCCATCCCAAGTGGGATGAACGCCGTCTCTCCTAACAAGAACAGGTTTCCTCCAAAAAGTTTGCCAATTATCTACAAAGCCCACACCGTTTACAGGACACCACCTCGACAGCCAGCGGTTAAAAGACAACATGCGGCTAAACATGTCATCACCTGTTGTGTTAGGGAGAGGGCCAGAGAAAATTACTGTGTCCGACATCGTTTTTGCGAAAGCACACACCGACTCCACATTAACTTTAGTGACCTCCGACATACGAAGCCGGGAGTCGTTGCTGCCGACGTGAATTACGATCTTACTGTATTTACGTTTAGTTTTAGCCAGCAGCTTCAGTTTGGATTCGATGTCGCCGGCTCTGGCCCCTGGAATACAATTGACTATGGTCGCTGGTGTCGCTAACCTCACGTTTCTCAGAACCGAGTCACCAATGACCAGAGTTTGCTTCTCAACGGGTGCGTCGCTGAGTGGAGAAAATCTATTTGAAATGTGAGCTGGTGGGTCTTTAATCGTGGGCTTTTTAAGGGTAGCACTATGCCCCCTCCGGACAGTCACCCAGCCGCCCTGGGCTCCCGGCTGCACGGGACAAGTCGAGGGACTGATAGCGGAAGCTAAGCTAGGTGGCTCCGCGGCGGCTAGCTAACTACAGCTAACGGAGGTTCTAAGCAGCGGAGCCGAGCTTCTAAGTCGCTAAGCCTCGCCTCCATCGCTACCAATACACTACATTTATTACATGTACCACTACTGTTAAAGGAGGCAGAGGAGTAAGTAAACATGAGACACTCGGAGCAAGAGAGAGCAGGGGAGCGAGAGGGAGAGAGAGATGCCATCGCTTCTATATTAGACTACGAGGGTGAGCTCAAACAGAAGAATCCGGTGACACGCTGATGTAAGGACACAGAATCACTAAGCACCAAAGAGTAGGAGTTGGTATGTGTTGATGTTTAACTATAGACTTAGCCGTAGTGATATAGAGAAATATCTCTAAAAGTATTTCAAAAAATACAAATTCAAATATTTCTAAATTGTTGTGATTATGTCTTTGACATCACAACACCGAAACATGCTTCTATAAAATGTGAACGTATTAAATGTCTGTCAGTCATAGAAGCAGCAAACCATAACATATAGTTAAGTGAATTCATTGTTTGTTATATATATATATATTTGGTTTATGGACTCTTCAATTGTAGTACTGATTTCTTGGAAATGTAAATATCAATTTAAAGTTAATAAATAATTATTGACAATGTTTGTGCATGGCTTTTTGTTATTACTGTTTATCTGTTCTTATCAATATTTGTCTTTAAATTAAAACTCTCTGTGTTTTAGTTCAAACAAGATCAAGGAAGCGATGACAAAAATAAAATTCACTTTGATCTCGTGACTCTTTATCTACAGATTCAATTAATTGTTTATTTGTTTTTTATAAATTATACATAATATTTATCACATGTGTAAACAACAGTTCCCAGTGCTGATGGAGGTGAGTTAACTGGCAATGTATGACTTGGAATACAATTTATTGACTATAGATGATACTGACAATCAAACAATGACATCAAATCAGCATAAGACGATAATCAAACAGTCAACGTAGCCTAATGGCTATTTCATCATCATCTTCACTTTCTACAACACCATGGTTCACGTTTCAAATGGCGGTGTCCCAAAAAACGGTGCTGGTCTGTCCAGCGGTGGTAACAGTGGCAGGGGCTGAATATGGCGGTGGATGTTTCTTCTTCCAGCTGGGCAGGATGGGCATACTATCTTGTTTACACAGATTTTTCTCGGGCCGCTGACGAGCTTTAATCTCTTGACACAGAACTTGTTTCTTTTCGATCATCTCCATCATGGTGGCGTCGCCGCAGAGCCATGGCATCTGGAGATTAAACGCACCACAACATCAGCCTGTCGACCGTCAATAATCACTGAATGTGTACATGCTTTTCTAAGGGCTAAAGGGTTTGAGGTTTACAGGCTTAGAAAGATAGGGTTAGGACTAAGTGTTAGGGTTAAAGTCCAGTATCCTTAGTGGGTCCCAAAACGTGCACTGGCAGAAGAGGGGGTGGGTATAACATACTTTGTGAAGTTCTTTCATTATTCATGTTCTGTTAAGAAGAAAAATTTAAAAGTGGCATCTCTGGTTGAGGGAGGCAAGATGGCGCTATGTGTTTTATCATCAAAATGATCTCTGACCTTCAATCCAGTGTCTCATTAACATTGGAAAAAGTAAAAAAAAATGTCTCTTAGACTTAGTCCTGGATTAATTGTGTACTATAAAAACATACAAATAAATTGATAAAAAAATGTATTCATAAGTGCTTAAATAGTAGGAAGAACATAGTTTATTTAAAAGTTGTGACTGTAGTAAGTCACTGTCTTTATATAGAGTCTATACTTTAATAAGTAGGTGTAACACAGACAGACAGTTACAGACAGATGTGACTTCAGACGGAAGTTTATTTTCACTCAGTTTTATACGTGTGTCAGATAAATTTTATTCATATTGCAATATTGATTACAGTTGTGTAAAGGAAAAACGTCAGTTTAAACATGAATTAAATATTGAGATCATATCGAAGGAAAACAACAAAAAGTCTGACATTTTGACTCTTTAGATGAATTACATTTGTAATCTTATCTGCGATAAGTTTATTTACATACTTATGACTGATAAAAGATCGAAACAAGAATTAATAAAACTGATATGTAAATTATTTTACAGTTTAAATAAATATTCTGTAATATATATATATATATATATATAAATATGTGTGTGAAAACATCATGTGATTGCTTACAATAGGTGTGTTCAAGTTTGACTTGATCTGTCTGCAGGGGTGGAGGGAGTTTTTTGTAAAAAAACACAAACGTCAAGTCGGACACTTTCTACTTCTCATAGCATCAGTGACACGAGAACAACAGCCAATCTTGAAGTATTCGATTTTTCCATTGCAGATCAAACATTATTTTTGAAACGATGAACAACAAAATTAACTGAGAACTTTTCTTTTAGCAATTCATCAAATCCGCTTTGGAGAGAAATAAACACAGAACTTTTTTTGTCTTTACTAATCATCACATTCAAAATAAAACGTAAGACACAGACACACACCCTAACCAGCATGCATTGTGTTAAATCAGCACTGCACAGAGCTGCATCAAGTCGAACGCACCTACTGACTGAACAGAGGAAACAATAAACCTATACATCAGTTAGTTTGAAGGGTTTGAATTCAAAGTTCAATGGAAAAATGATAAATTGTTAAGTGAAGATCTCGGTTACAATTCTTTTTTTTTGAGGAGTTAGAGTTGGAAGGAATTTATTTAATAGGTTAGAATTTAGACGATTGATTTTTAATGAGTTTGAAATAATTCATTTTAATGAGGTGGGACAGTAGTTTGAAACCATATGATTTGGCATGGTTATATGTATAATGACATTCTTCAGTATAAGTTCAGTCATTGTTAAAAATTAGTTTAATGTTTGTTTGATGTTAGTTTGTGTTAGTTTGTTGTTAGGGTTATGAATTCATAAATACAGTGTAACAGTAAAAGAAAGATTTATTTTAAAGAGAAAATATTTTTCACAAAATTGAAATAAAAAATATTTTTAACATATAAAAGGGCCGAACTTGTTTACTTGTTTACTTGTTTACATGTCAGCTCAGATGTCAGGTTCAGTGTTTTAAGTTCAATGTTGAGTGAAGTTGAATCCTGTGAAACAAAAAGTTATTTATAATACAACTGCTGCTTAAAAACAGGTGAGACAGACAGGTGTCAGACAAACAGGTGAGACAGACAGGTGTCAGACAAACAGGTGAGACAGACAGGTGTCAGACAAACAGGTGAGACAGACAGGTGAGACAAACAGGTGAGACAGACAGGTGAGAAAGACAGGTGTCAAACAGACAGGTGAGAAAGACAGGTGAGACAGACAGGTGAGACAGACAGGTGTCAAACAGACAGATGTCAGACAGACAGGTGAGACAGACCCCACAGAATCTGCCTGCAGACCTCCACTATATCACTTCCGGCACTGTCAGGAAAAAAATACAAAATAATATTGAGTAAACACTTCCTGTCTATGTGCTTTGTTCATTGATTTATAATTTCTTAGCCCAATTAGTAAATATTGTTAAATGAAAATGATTAATTATGTAAATGTAGCATATTGATTTTGCCTAATTTGTCTATGTAGCAGGTAACGTGGGAATCTATGCTAGTGTAGCCACATATATACATTTTACTAGTAACAGTATCTTATTTATGGACGCTATTTATTTTGTCGAAATAAGATATAAACTCCATCCAGCAACACCAATTTGTGAAAAACATAAAGCTCATTGATTCAACAATTGGAGCTTAAGTCTGTCTTTCTCAAAAACACTTCTCATTCATAATTTCCCTTTGAAGAGTAATATATTATAGGGTTTTATTGCAATAAGCTTCATTCAACTCTGGGTATTTTATATGACACTGTAAGCTGATGTGGCTACTTGTACTGTAAACCTGAGGAGTTTTATTTTTAATGTCAGCACACATAACCAGGAATTATCAGTTCAAACCATAATTTTTCCTTAAAATAATGAATCCCTTATGTATGTCATGAGTCTTTGTACAGCAGTTACTACTGCATCTTTATTCCGTCATTTTACTTTTACACTGTACATTGTTGGCTTAACTTTATGTATATTGGTCGACTTGTGATTGTTTTTAAATTGGCTTCCCTTGTGCATTTTTATTTTATACACTTATTCTCTCCCATCATTGATATCGCATTTAGTTCTAAGTGTTTTTGCTATTTCTCACTTTGTGCTGCTGGAACACATAAATTCAACCAGGGTGAGGAATCATTAAAAGGATAATCTTAAAATATACTAATAAATTAGCTCTGTGTTCTTCATCCTTAAATCAAAATCAATTATTAAGAGATTTATGAAAAAACTAAACAAAACACACAGACTAAAAACTGCAACTGTGTTGCACTTTATTCAAAACAATCACAATAATTTCCCGTGTCGATTTGTTCAATTGTTGGAGCTTTGAACAGATTTCCTTTAGTTGAGAAACATGTGAAATAATTTTCAAGGGAAACAAAACATTTTCAGAACATGTTACTATGCGAGTCCTGCATCACTGGTTCCTTCCACCAATAGATTTCCCAAAAGCTGTGCAGTCTCTGCCACTGATCACCAGCGCATCAGGCAGATCCACATGTTGGTTAGGGTTACTGCACTAAGCCTTTCTGCAGTCGTGCTCTGTCCTGGGCTTCACTCTGACCTATAGAAGACAGAGAGACAGAAGGGGTTGTCTTTCTAAAGTAAAATTGATGTGCTCCTCTTTCTCAAAAATAAGAACATAATCAGTTTATTATTAAAATACTAAAATAATAGTAATAAAAATAGAACCAATGACATAATGTTAACCTGCTCAAATCTTAGACATTTTTCCCTGTTACAAGTACTGTGGTCACCCTAGCTCAAATAATAACTACCTTTAAAATATTGCTAGACTTTAAGGACTTTTTTTTCTTCACACCTTTGTTTTTCTAGACTGGATTATTGTAACAGTGTCTTTTAAACTGCAGGTTATTGAAAACACTGCCGCTGAGTCCTCTCTCAAACCAAGAACATCTGCCCAGTTCTCAGAGTTTTGCACTGGCTTCCTATTACTTAGTATTACTAGTGACAATCGTTTGGGGTTAAAAATGTGCATTTGTGCCTGAAATATGCTAATATATAAAAATAAACTTGTTTTGTCTTTGTGCGACGTAGTCAACAACACAAAAGCAGACCTAAGCCATTGCTTAAACTCGCAGTATAAACAGTTATTTTACATTATCCACATAAAAAAGCTAAGCCTAGCATAAAACCCCAGGAGATAACACTAGCCACTGTTGGTGTGACACTAACTAACTTTAAAACAACAAATAACCTCCATACATGTGTAGCATTTGGTAATTTGTATGATTTAAGGCCGATTCATAGTTCTGCGCTGAAGCTATGCCATGGGTACACACAGGGCCTCCACCATTGTGAGCATTCATAGTCGTGCATAGCTGTGTGTGTTCGTCGCTCTGCAATTACACCACCGAAACGCTATCCACTCTTTTACAAATTCTCAGTTGTCTCTATTTCCTTTAGAACAATGCCGAGTGTTACAAAGTAGATTGTGTTAGAATCTGGCGAGTCTGCCAGAAATGCGATGTTATCAAGTGGGTAATCACAGCTCTAGTGTCTGCACTGCCTCAACGTGTAGTTACATTTTAGGGAGGTGCACGTCAGGGTACGGTGTGGGGCTCTGACTATGGTACACGTCTATGTGACACAGAAGCATGAATTGAGCTTTAGTCATACACTTATTGACAGTGGTAGCTATTTTGACAGCAAACACATGCAAGACCCATGCATTCAACCTTTCGGATAATGCAAATCAGTCACTTACCGCTGAAAGGAATGTTGACTGCGCCGTAAATCATTCCCTTGTTATTTCCTGTCCTGACAGTGGAGGTTTCCTGAGAGCAGAGCCTGCACCAGAAGCGACCTCATTGTGGAGGTTTGCAGGCAGACGCCTCTCGACAGACAGATGAGATTGACAGGTGAGATGGACAGGTATTATGCAGGTGAGACAGACAGGTGTCAGACAGACAGGTGTACCTGTCTAAGGGCAGGGTGATGCGCTTCGTGCAGGTGACGTTGTGGTGTCGGTCCAGGTGAAGGAACTCCTGACGTCGAGGCTGAACGGCCGAGTTTACAAACAGACTTTGATTCTGCAGATAAAATCATTTCACATCAATAACCACAAACAGAGAAGCCTTCACCTGATGTTCACCTGACGTTTACCTGACTCCAACACCCCACTCACCAAACCTTCAAAAAATAATGTGAAGGTACCAAAAATAAATCAACATACAGAAATAAATCAAATGAAATGAATATATAAATAAATAATCATTCTTTAGATATAATAGGAAGACAAATACAATAGGAAGGATGTTCAAGGGTTAGGGTTAACCCTAATCCTAACCCTGACCCCCCCCAAAAAATCTATTAGGATGATATGCTGCCATCTTTTCAAGGATTAGCAGCACACCCTCTCAAAGAATATTTCACCTTTTCAACTGTAAAGAAGGACATTAGATCAGACAGCCAGGATGTGGCAGAGGGAGGATTTGGGCTTTGTAACAAAATGCATCTACGAGAAATGAATGAAGCTAAAGCAACAACATCAGTGTGTTTCTTAGAGAAGCTGACTGGTATAAGGGGTACCCCAAAGGAGCTATCATGGGGCTGGGTTCTAGGGATACTAAGGGCTTGACTTAATGACTTAAAAAAATAAGACCAGAACTCTGCTAATTTTGGACAAGAAAAAAAACATAATGAGCCACATCTACTAAAAGTATTTTTAGTGCCTGGAAATAACATGTTTAGCCTGGTGTTATTAAAATGAATCCTATGCACAACTTTTAACTGAATTAAACTCAAACAAGCACAGGAACATGGGGAGTTGACCCTAATTTGTGCCTTTTCCCATCATTCATCAGTCAAATTGAGCTCAAGTTCTTTCTCCTACAGACCCCTAACCTCCACACGAGAGACCACACTCAAAGATGATATAAGCTCATATAAAGTTGAGATCATACCACATCTCTCAGGGAGCGAAAGTCCCATAAAATCCAGAGAATCCATTGAATGCTGAGGAAAAGATGTTAAGTTTGGCAAGTTAAAAATCTGAGAAATGAGTCAGACCTTTCTCTCTCCACAGAGTAAAAGCTGTATCTAACTTAGAAGGGAGAAACAGGTGAAGGTTACAAATAGGGTTATATGGGGAGGTGGTGGAAAGATTGAAATGCTACATACATTGTTTCCAGATTTTCAAAGAAGAAAGTACTACTGAGATTCTAATGTAATAGAAACAACAGGAGGCCAGAGGGGCACAGACCAGAGCAGCAAGTGAAGAAGGACATGAAGCATTTTCCTCCATTATCCACAAATCCAGGTTAGAGAAGTTGCACAAGGCCCAAATTGTTACTATATTGGCTGCACAATAATAGAACAACAGATTAAGCAAGGCCCCCATTTCTTTTCCTTCCTTTCAGTACTGTTCTATAAGCTTTCGGTTTCTTATCAGCCCAGGTCAATTAAAAATATCTATCGAACGTATGACCTGATGTTCACCTGTGTTCTGATTACACTCAAAATACAGTTGAACCGAATAAAAAGGGAGACTAGAAATAGAGATCAAAATAGAATTGATGAACCCCCATCTGATTAGTGATGGCCCACTCTCTATCCTGAGGTACTGAGGATTACTGACCTCCTCCGACTCCACCTCCAGACAGCATCATGGTGGGGCTGACAGACGACCTCCCCATCCTGCTAGAATGTGGACTGGATGGTCGCTCTTTGTCTTTACTGTCACATCGAGGCAGAGACCTGTATTCTACAGACACACAACAAAAACAAATGTTGTGTCATAAAGACACAATTCAACCTTCAGACTCACATATTTGTCCAAGAAAACACAGAAACTAAATACTAGAGACAAAGAACTGACTCTGAATAAAGAACATAAAAGACGGGAAGACTTTGATTAATTAATAAAGATTTTACTTAGTATTAATTTGTTAAAAATACTTTTTACATTAGTTATTAGTTAGAGTTCTACTAATGTATCTTTTTTAGAAGAACCTGAACATGAAAGTTTCAACATAGAAAACTGCAGCACCTGCAGCAAATAATAATAATAATAACTAGAGCTGCTACAAGATATTAAGTGGCCCAGCTAACATGCTGCAGCATGTCCGAGCATCCATCAGATGGTGCTGGAGAATGTTTGCTGATTATGAGTCACGATTCAACTACGAGGTCTGGAGTCAACTATGAAAATGTCTCTACAACATGGCCGTCTTCCTGTTGGGTGGGGTTAAGAGCGGCAAGACGATTTCCTCTAGGAAAGCACTTGTGAAGATTTGTAGGGGGTGCTAAGATTTTTTTGTTGCACTGTCCTAAAAGGCGATTAATTTATAAAAGAAAAGATTTGGAGCAATTTAAATAGGGTCCTCGCACTTCAAGTGCTTTGGCCCTATAATAATAATAATATCTTCAGACATTGTACAAGTGTACATGTGAAACTGAACATGCTTGGGCTTGCTTGTATTTCTTGAAGACATTTCACTTTCTTCAGTTCTGACAAGTTTAGTCTAACCCAACGACTCTCAACACAGGCACAGACTTAGAGGGGTAATATCTGAAACCTCCCATTACGCCGGGTTTACACAGGACGCGGAAGCGCTGCGCCAAGGATAGCCAGGCGCCTCCTATCCACCCCCCTGTTACACAATTGTGCTGTGGTGCGATGGTTTCGGCGTCGAGTCTATTTTTTTCGCTTGCTGCGAGCGTATCGCGCCAGGAAATTATTTTAAACGATATAAATGACATATTTTATATTATATAAATGATCAAATATGCATCCCATACTTTGGATTCCCCTTCTGTTGTCCTGGAGTTTCAATTTCCCCAATTTTCCCCCTCAAATTATAAATTTCACCATCTGCCCATCCACTACAAGCACACAAGCAGACAGACAGAGAGAGAAAGAGGGGGGGGCTATTAAGACCATCATCATTTACCCCCGAACCCCTACATTGAACGGGTTACATACAACAACAAGCGGAGAAAGCAGAATCGCTGGCTGACCGGCGTGGAGAAATTTGCGCCCGGTGTGAACAGCCAGGCAGCTGCGCGCTTGAGAACGGCGCTGCGCGGCGCGGCGCTTCAGCGTCCTGTGTAAACCCGGCGTTATTCATTCTAACTGAGGAAGGTGAAATGCAGTGGCGGCTGGCCAATAGAGGGTGCTAAGGTGCCACCCTCCCTGGTGGAAAGTGTTTTTTGATTTTTCTCTTTAAACATTTTTTAGATATACAGTAATTATTTATATAAAGCAAGTGTGTGTTTAAAATGCACAATAGTGTTTAATATATAAAAATACAAATAAATATGTTTGGTGAAATATTTGCTTCCTGTTGATCCCCTCTCTTTCTGTAGCTCCTCTGGTGCGATAGTCCTCTCACCCAGTCAGCGCAGCAATGCAGTGAATTGCTGGCACAAATTTTCAAACGGATGGATGGATGGATGGATGGATGGATGGATGGATGGATGGATAGATAGATAGATAGATAGATAGATAGATAGATAGATGGATAGATAGATAGATAGATAGATAGATAGATAGATAGATAGATAGATAGATAGATAGATAGATAGATAGATAGATAGATAGATAGATAGATAGATAGATAGATAGATAGATAGATAGATAGATAGATAGATAGATAGATAGATGGATAGACGGATAGATGGATAGACGGATAGACGGATAGACAGATAGACAGATAGATTATTGATCCCGAGGGAAATTAAGGTATCCAGTAGCACACAAAACAGTCAAACAAAAGAGCAAAGGCATAAATAAAAAAGTATCAAAGTTCTGCATTTGACTACCATAGCCTCTAAATTATGGTAAAGCAGATGTTTAAAGTGTATTGAAAAAGTGAAAACAATGCACAAATTAAACTTAATATATAAAACTAGAGATATAAAAAATATAAAATCAAATATAGACAAACATGGGCAGTAATGATGACAGTCATCCTGATGACACAGTTAATGTGTTAGACACTCATTTGCCATATCTTAGAGGAGTTGTATGGTTGGGGGGATGAAAGACCTCCTCAATCTGTCTGTTGAGCAGGACTGAGAAAGCACTCTGACACTGCATGTGCTTCTCTGCCCAGTCAGTGTGCTGTGCAAGGGTGGTCTGCATAATGTCCATAATGTCCAGACATTTGTTTAGGGTCCTTCTTTCTGCCACTGATATGAGGGATTTCAGCTCCACCACAGAGCCAAGAGGGTGCTTTCAACAACTGACTGTTAAAACATCAGCAGCAGTTTCCTGCAGATGTTAAAAGACCCCAGCCTCCTCAGGAAATAGAGCCGGTTCTGTCCCTTTCTGTGCAGTGTTTGCAGAGCAGTCCAGTCTATCATCCAGCTGCAGTCTTAGGTATTTACAGGTCCTGACCACCTCAACAACAGCCCCCTCAATCAAGACTGGCTGCAGATGTTGCCTGATCCTCCACCAGACTCCTGTATTCTCCTTTTGGTCCGTCCCTGATACATTCATCTGAGTACTTCTGCATGTGGCATGACTCAGAGTAGTGTTTCAACTCTAAGGTGTAGAGGGTGAACAAGACAGGAGACAGCACCAGTGCTACTGACAACAAAATTATCCTATAAACATGATATATATTTGTGATAACCTATACTTGTGTATTGAGAAATTAATATCTCATCAATACATGTTACTGACTTGCCTTCTTCCCTGGAGTCCCTTTGCCTTATCGTCCGCAGATCCACATCGTGGATTATGATGGTGGATCGCGTATCAGAGATCGTGATCGTAATAGTGGATCCTGTATCGTGCTGGCTGATCGTTATAATAATGGCGGATCCTGTATCATGTTGGCATCTGATAATGGTGGTGGACCACGATTGAGGTGGCAGCTGATGGTGGATCCTGATGGCGGCAGTGGACCATGGACTATGATTACAACAAGACTGCTTGATATATAATATGTCTCCTCAGATACTCGACCATTACTGACAATAATCCATCAGTTCATTGACCTTCAGCTACAAAGTGTTTATTCTAATCAAAGCTGTAAATACTCTGATCTCTCTGATGTTCTCTGTTCCACGTGACATCTGTTCACTTGTGTCCGTCCTGGGAGACGGATCCTCACATGTGTCTCTGAGGTTTCTACCTTCTGTACCTGTTAAAGGTTTTAGTAGTTTGACTCTTGTTGAGGGTTAAGGACAGAGGACGTCTCACCTTGTTAAAGACCATGAGACAAACTGGGATTTGTGAATATGGGCTATACAAATAAAATCTGATTGATTGATAACTTCCATTCACCACACAGCTACTAAAGAAGGCAGACACCGGTCATGGCTTTAAGCACAAAGTAATGGCAGTTGACAAACAACTTTTAGGTGCATTACCATCACCCCCCAACCTGGAGGCTGGAAAACTTGTGTGATTAAACTTTGAATGACTTTAGAAGAAAATCAAACATAGAGAAGCAGAGACGTCATCGGCTGGTTACATGCGTTTGGTTTGGCAAAGAAAAACCAAAAAATAGAAAAAAAAACATGGATGCAGTCTGAGAAGGCATAATAATCCTTTGCAGCGTGAATTGGAAATATATTGTTGTCTTTAGTCATAGCTTTAGAAGAACACAACATGCAGTTGGTGATGCTTCCCAGTAAGCTCGTTCTCATTGGCTATTGCTTTTAGAGCTAATTCAAGATTCAAGATCAGATTCAAAAATAGGCCCGATTATCCTCTAGTGTGAAGAGGCCCTTAGTCTTCAAAAAACACAAGCAAGTCCAGTTCCACAGATACACTTGTACAACATCTGAAGATACCACGACCTGGATAATAATAATAATAATAATAATAATAATAATAATAATAATAATAATCTTATTTATATAGCACGAACATCCATGAAACAAACTGCAGTTTGGGTTAGTTACGGTTATTTAAGGTGTCTATGGGAAGTTTGCATTTGATTTAATTTGACAGAAGCCTGATGATTCCAAACCATGTTTGGTACAAAGTTCTTACCTTCACCCTCTCTGCTCTTCCTGCTTCCTGAACTTCTCTTCACCACCTGTCGACCTGACGTAAACACATTGTTAAGTTCGTCCAATGGGCTTGTTGGAGTCCTTATTGAAACATTCTGCATGGAACCGTGGGTGGAGGAGGAGTTACTAAGTTTAGATCTGCTTCCCCCTGCTTTGTGTGAGGATGATGAAGATGAAGAGCGAGGTATACTTCCGCCAGTTATCAATGTGTCATATGGCGGTGGCCTCTTCAGACTCAGAGGGGTCAAAGAGCGACCCATGCTGACCGGAGATGGACATGCTGATTGGCTACGGGGGTAACCATGACCATCTTGGGCCGAGCCGGATGACTTGTAGAGGTTTGACGGGAGAGGAGGAGCTGATGATCGGCCAGAGGATGTGATGGTGTGGTTGGAGGAGAGGTCTCTGTCTCGATCTCTGTCTTTGCGGTGGTGGCTTGAGCTCTGAGGGGATTCAAGACCACTTGATTTGCTGAAGGAGACTTGTTCTAACATGGGAAGCCGGGTAACATCTAATGGTGTAAGGGGAGACTCATCAGAGTTGGGGGAGCACTGAGCTGGGGCAGGGGGGAAGACGAGCAAGGGTGGACGATGTGTCAGGAGATTTGGGAAGGGTGGAGGGATGTCGCAGAATGATTCATGGGACCAGGCATCAGGATCCATGATGACAGAGGGAGTGTCCTGCACAAAGTCCTCCAACATCGGATATTTCATCTCCTCATATACAGACTCACTCTGATCATCCTCCACCACTTCCTGACCTTTCAACTCTCGTAGGATGTTTCCCACCATCTCAATATAAACTGGCTCGTCGTCATCCATGTCCCTGGATACTGGATTCTGACTCTGGGATGAAGATTCACACCACCTCAAAGAAGACTTCTTTTTGCCGTGGTTATGGATGTAGGACTCGTCAAAGGAGGTGCTGAGTTGAGTGTTTGGGTTCCTCTTAGGTTTAGGTGGAGGCATCTTCTTGTAGTCATCAGTGTAGACAGGGCATTGAGCTGCAGAAGGATGTGCATAAGAGAGATTTACAACAATTCCTCTGTGACTTCTTGCTAATGTTAGACTTGTAACACCAACAAAAATAACAGACATTGATATTGATCGAACCAGCAAATGATGAGAAAATTTCAATTCAATTTTATTTGTATACGCCAAATCATAATACACATTATCTCAAGGCACTTTACATAGAAGGTCAAGACCTTAAAATCGTTTTTAATATAGAGAAACCAACAGTTCCCACAATGAGCAGCACTTTGTGACTGTGGAGGAAAAACTCCCTCTATTTCATCATTTAGTCTGAAAACAATCATCATCATCATTTAAACTCTAAATTTAAACTGCATTAATAAGTCAGAGGGTTCCTCACCCTCCAGCTGCTCCATCATCTCTTTGGTCTCTTGTTGATCTCTCCTGATGAGTCCAGAGCCTCCATTCACCATCTCAGAGCTGCTACTCAGTTTGGTGTTGGGGTCTCTTTTCGGTTTGGGTGGGGGTTGTTTTCGGTTGTAGTTGGACTCGTCCTCTCCTCCGCCCACAGAGTGGAGGGACTGGGATCGGACTGTGAAGCCCTGACTTGGAGGGGGTAATCGGTCTTGTGGTGCTGGCATTGTCATGAAACCCATCCTGAAATGTCGTCCAGAGTATGACACGTCTGTTGCCATCGACACATCTTCACCAATCCTGAGTGGATGAATGATGGGTCAAACAATCATGATCCATTTACACAAATGAGGAAATAAATGCATGCATCATGCTGAAACAAAAATCATTACTATCATTCAAATTTACAGCATACTGAGGTTCACTACACTCTCTGAATAGTTACCTTGTTATTAAGTAGCTTTCTACTGATGTTCATCATTTACATTTGTTAACACACAAATATGAGCTGAGAGTAAGATCTTGAGTTTTATGTGTTTTTGTATTTTCTACCTCTTGGTAGAAATGGTTTCTTGCTGCCATCTCTTCTTTTGGTGTTTTTCCTGCAGGTAGGTCCAGTTGGTCTGATTACGAATGCGGTCACTTTCTCTGGCAATATCCGAGGCATTTTGTATCACCAAACCATCGTAGGTTCGAAGTCCACAGTCCTCCACATACTGGAAAAACCTGCTGATGGAAGGCACCTCCTGCTGAGATGTCATGACGTCAAAGACCTGACAGGGCGATCAGGAAAACCCAGATACTGTTAGTTTCTGAGTGAGTTACAGCACAGAGGTTTAGAGGTTAGGGGTCAAAGGTTAGAGGTCAGAGGTCACTCTCTGTCTTCATATGTATAAGGTTAGGTCAGGGGACACCTTAAGTGTCAGGAGGAGCACAGGTAGGGAGAGAGTCCCCAACCCTGCTCAGAGCACCTCATGACTAGATCTTTATCACACAAAAAAATTAATAATACAACAAGAGGTTTAGGGATTGTTAGGGGTTAGGATGGGGACAGGGGACATCCTAAGTGTCCAGAGGAGTCCAGGTGAAAAAATTCATATTATATCTCCTTATATTCTGGGTTATTTCCACCTCGTATTCTCTGCTGCAACATCACAGTCACTCAGTTAGTCTCTTACTGTTAAACATTCATGTCAGAGTCACGTCTATCAAGTTATGTTTTGTGTTTTTAGTGAATTATTCATTTATGGATCATCCTTTGGATCATCAGTAACAGCTCACCACTGCTGCACCCACAGCTTAATGGCTACAGACCACTCATCTACAGCCAACACAATTTTCTCCAAATATGATCTTCTGTCCTCTGCAACACCGACACCCATTCCCAAATCGCTGACCGGTCCCCGTAGGTGTTTTCACAGTTCTTCAACAAAGTCACTGACCGGCTGCTTCACGTGAATGAGCTCTGATCTCACTGCGTAACGCTCTGAGCGAGTGAGTGGGGGCGGAACCCTGAGGCCTGTGTGTGTGTGTGTGTGCGCTGTCTGGGAGCAAACACACACTTGCTCCTGGTATTTCACATGATGGCCTGATACGATGATGATTTAAAAAATGAACGTGAATGTTGTGAATGCCACTTACATTCACCATATGAACTGATTTGTTTAGTTCATCATTCACAAAAAATATGAATGCAATCCTGCACAACACTGCCTATGAACAACTATGAATGCTCAGCCCCGTGCGTAGGGTTAGGGTTAGGTCACACCTACGGTGTAGCTTTCACGCAGAAGCATTAATAAAAGACGCAGATGCAGGTACCAAGGGGACCCGGGTTCAAGATTCAACTGTGAGGTAAAACAGACAAAATTCAGTCTTGTTAAATGTAAAAGGGATTTATTCGATAAAGTGGTAGAATTAAAGCAACGTGTCTGACACATCCTTTGTTTTTTAGTGAACTGTTGCAGAGCTGAGACTTACAGGAATTCAGAAACCACTGAGATCACTTCACTCTGACAGAGAGAGAGAGAGTATGTCTGTGTGGCTGGGGGGAGGGGGTGGAGGCAAGGAGGGGGGGTGCAATCTGTCGAAGTTAAAGAATGCTTTATTTTGCATTTATAATTAGCAAACATGCATTCAGTGTATATTGTATACATATTGTAGGGGGAAGAGTCTCTGGATAGGGGTGTTCAGACCCCCCTGTCCCCCTGGAGGCTGGGGTGGTGGAAGCAAGTTGCCAGCAGCAGAGCGTGAGTGGCAGTGTAGCTGAGCAGGGATCAGTGAGGAGGTGGTCGTATTTAAAGGGACCGCTATGGTGAAAGAATGCGCTGTGATTGGTGGGTGACTGATGAGCACCCATAAACCTATCAGTATCTGACAGCTTACGACAACTGAGCATATGACTCCGTGTCTTGCATGAACTAACACGATTCTTCATATGGTGAGTATTTCATTAAGTGTTTATCTGTATTTCTGTGGAATCAGGTATAAACCAAGATGTCTGACAAATTTGAATTCCTTATAGGCTGTGATGCATCAGAAGCGTTTGAGGAGTCACAGGCCTCCTGTGCATGGTGGAAATTTGCCTTCAGGTCTGAATTGAATCCCTGGAGTTGCTGCAAATATGTAATGACAAACGGGATGTGTGTGCGACAGTAAGTTTTGTATTTTCCTGTGTTTATAAAAAGGTTTCTGACTTCAGCTTTAATGGCTCTCAAGAAACGGTGGGAGGAAGACAATTCAACTCTTTTTTGTGAAGTTCATGTGATTGATGGAGTATTTATGAATTTATTGAAATGTGGTTTTGCAAATGACTTACTGAAAGTATGATTGAAAAAAGTTACCTTTAAAAATCTAATTCTGTCTCTCTGTATCTCAGTGTCGCCCCTCCCCCAGCTCTCTGTCTCTCATCCTTCCTCTAAAAATGGAACAGGGAGTCAGCTGATCGTAACCTAGCAACAGCAGCATCTCTTAGAGGAGTATGATGTAATGCCTTCTGGAAGAGTGGAGAGTGGAGGAATAGAGGAGGAGAGAAGGTTTGGTTTGGTCCCTTTATTAGACCATTACCAGAAAGAAATCATCTCTCAAATACAAACAAACAAATTTGAAGAGGAAAACTGAAAATGTCAAAAACAAGGTCTCTAATTAGAAATTAATACTCAGCTCTCCATCTTCATCCAGAGAACATAAATCCCCCAATGCCCATGTCACTGAAAGTCTGTATCTTGTCCATAACTTTGTAGAAGGCATACTTGACTCTCAGTTAAGCTTTCAGCAGCCGGACCATCACTGGCACAGGCTCCACACTGCAAATGTTTTGAAGCTGCTTCTGGTGTGCCAGCCAAATGGCCAAATCCCCAGAAATAAAGTTCAGCAAATTATGTATATTTTTCTTTTTTGACAAATATTTGGTACCAAAAACAAACCTAATCATGAATCAACTGTTTTAAAACATCAAACATTGCTCCCAGCCCAGGGCACTTAACAAATAAATGTTCGAATGTCTCTGTTTGAGAGCAGAAACTACACCCCTCCACCAGCTCCGGATCAAGGTGTATCTGTTCTCAGTCCACCGCGACTCTTCCATCTTTGCCAAACAGCGTATGTTCAGCACCATAGTGCAGATGTGGTAGATGGCTTTTTTCCTACAACCTGAAGTTTGTCCAGCTGAGGGGTTGCAAACGTTGCAAGCTACAACCAACAACTCTGCTCTCTGTACTAGCCACCTTGTTTGTTTCAAGCCTAACAAATCCACAGCTAATAAAGCATAATCACAGGTTGTGATCCAGCTTGTCTTGTACCTCCAGTATGTCCAGTTCAGCCCAAGTTGGAAATGCACCATCTTTCAGAACAAAATCTTTGGAAAAGTCAGCAGTGAACTACAAGCTATTCAGGAAGCAGTCTCCAGGGAAGTGAACACAATAACAGGTTGGTGTAGTACTATTCAGGGAGAGTTTTGAAAAATAAATTTTAACCACTGACTCTTCAACTCATCATCTTTTGAAAGTGGATAAAGACAAAACTTCCCTTCACAGTAAAGAATACAACGTCTCCTCGTCGAGGCAAAACTGCTAACTGAACTCTCTGCCCAGCTTCAGTTTTGTTTTCTAGTCTCAGTTGAGGTTGTGCCATACTATTGCCGCTAGGCGTGCATCATGCTGATGATCCACGTTGTGATGTAGGCTAGATGCAGACGTATGAGAGCGATGACACAGCATTTCTGGAGAAGTGTTCACTGTGTGAGGGAGGAGCTTCCTCTGCTTTGGACTTCAGGATTTTGAACCATGCACACCGTTTACACACAGAAGAAAACATACAACCCACTAGAGGACAAGGAAAGACTGAAAAAGTATAATATATCCCCTTTGGGTCTATTTGCCCAAGCTTTGGAAACAGCCTTATAGTCAGCACATCACTGCAACCAATCCTTTAGACATTTAATGTCGAAACACCAGAAGAACTTAATCCTATCTCCTGGTGAAACTACTAAATCTAACCCTAACCCTATACTACCCTGATGTTTTTTATAAAGATTACTGCATGTTCATTATATGTATCTATGTATTTCATGTACTCTTATGATGTGTATGGGTTTCGTTTTGGTTGTGTGACTACTGTTTGAAAACCCAATTGTCCCTTGCAGACACTGACTAGCCTTAACCCTTAATCAATGAAACCATCAGAACTTATGTTGCTGTGAATGAGTCTGGATCTAAGATTTTGATGAAATGAGAATCATGTCCAGTCTGGCTGCAGTCACCCTGTTGTTTCTGACCCTCACCCATGAGTATTGTCTGGATTGTGGATGGTTAATCCTCCATGGGTCAATCAGATCTAGATGAGTAATGAGACCAATGAGGATCTGTAATACTGTGTTCCTCACTGGTCCTGTCCAGAGTCAAATCTACAGAACAGTTGAAGTCCTCACCGATGATTAATTGGTCCTGATGATAGTTATTGAATTCATATTCCTCACCATAAAACCAAGCCAGCTTCATCTGTGGGAGTCATATAACACATTTATGCGTTTTTTATATATTAGTGCCTCTTTTACCTGTCTCTCCCTCCACTGATGCTCAACGACCCTGTTTTTAGTTTCCTCATAGAAAAGTCAGAGAAGAGGAAAAGTCAAGAAAGAAACAGAAAACAGTAAAGAGAATGTGATGTGATGCATGATCATATTAACAACTTCCTAGTCTTTTAGCAGTTTTAATTTTAGCACATTTTCTCATGGTTGTCGTGTGTTTTTTGAGACAGAAACTCATCCAGCTGATCAAAACCTGTTGAGGAATTTTTGACTATCCTCACACATTACTGTATATGCCACTTGTCTCTCTGAGCCGTACAAAGGTCAGGTTATAGATAAAGGACCAACAGGACATTGTAGTGTCTAGATTCATGGAATTTCATATCTAACTCAGAGGCTCCGGACAGAGACACCAACTTCAACTCTCACCAACTTTAACTCTTTCGTGTATTTCTCCAGTGGCCAGACGTAAGAACACAATGTGATTTAGTTATGCATATTTAGACTTATCTGTCCAATAGGATGTGAACACCTACATGTAACAGAGAGAGGGACCTTCATGGATGTGCTGTTGGAATGGGTGACGCAGGGTGAGGGAGATATACTGGGAGGCTGTGGGAGACATCTTCAGACTTGGGGGAGACAGTTGCTCATGTTACTCTGTTAGTGTTTGTATATTGTTTCACCTTCTGGTCTCCTTGATGCATCAAGTCTACATTCAAACCTTCTGCATAAGACATCAGCTGCTGCCTGAGTTCTCCTTCCACCAGGTTCCAGAAAATGTCCATAACAAATAAACCATCCTGTCTCTTCAAAATGGCCAGAGATCTAATACATTTATCTGTGTCTTCAATATAGTCTTCATCCAGAAAGTTATATATATTTAATATATTTATGAGTGTTTCAGCAGTGGATACACTGTCTGACTCTGAGTCGTCCTCCATTTCTTCATATGACTGTTTGACAGACTCTGTCCCTCATTGGTGTTCACAGTGTGATCCGTGGCTGCAGCATCTGAGGATGCTGCTTTCTCAACCTGTTCTTCTGCCTGTGAATGTTCAGCAGCTGCAGACTGAGAGCTGCAGGAGTTCTCTGCAGCCTTAAACTGACTCTGACCCTCTGAGTCCTTGTGTCATTCACAGCTGCAGCATCAGAGCCAACCACAGCGTCAGCCTAATCCTTCCTCCAGAGATCACAGAAAAAACCACTGATCTCACAGGATTCACACACAAAAACAATGTTAAGAAAAAAAGACGATCATGCCCAAAGATCTGATGAAAAAGTACGAGAATATCCGAAAATAGAAAATCAGTTTATATCTCTGCTACAAAGCTCCTCCTCTGTCCCAGTTGCACCTGTCACTCATTTGTTCTAACAAATCATGTTGTATAAACATATCAAACCTTTATTTTGACAGGTTGATCAATAATATTGATCAGATTGATTGACAGTGGTGGTGTGTGATAAAATGTATGTGTGTGGGGGGGAGTTTAAACAAACTGAAGCCAGACTCAACAAACACAACACACAACATGTCCTGTAGCCTTCATCAAAAAGGTAACCTCATTGTGTTTAAGTGACTGTGGCAACTTTCATGCTGTTATATTTCAGAGAGATGTTTCAGGTCTCGCACCCATGCCGTTGTCCATTGTTCCTCTTTGAAACAGCAAACAGGTGAAGCAGTAAAAGACATTAACTCCACATCCAGTTATCACGTCTGTTTCTCAGAACAAGAGCAAGTGTAAACTTGTCTTCATCACTTGCTGCTGAATCTGTAAATCAGGTCGGACCAAGATTCTTCATCCTGTTTATTTCACGTTGGGGTGTTTTTGTAAAGAAATCACCAGATTTACCACCGTTCCACCTGAAGTCTCATATCGTTACCAGTCAGCTCACAGAACTAACTCAGTGACATCGGATGTACCTGAGACAGTGTCGAGGGTCGACCAATCACATTAGATTAAAAAAACATAAATCAATACGCATTGGCTGTAAATAAAAGTGGGAGTATATCTTGAGATGAATACAGCTCTTTCAAAATAAGAGCCCAGCTTTAATCTATAAATTTGCTCTGGAGTCTGATTCAAAATGGCGGCCACGTTGAGTCAGATTTGAATTGAACTGCCTTTATTGACAGGATCAGATTTGATGACAAACACAGAAAAGGATGAAATCAAACTAAAACAACAGAAGGAAGATTCAAAGCTTACCAAAGTATCAGAGACGACTCAGACTCCATCCATCCCTTCATCCATCGATCTCTCCATCCCTTCATTCATCCCTTCTTCTCTCCCTCACTCTTTTAGTCCTCCCTCCAAAGAATCAAAGATGAAGAGATAAATATTTCCGTCACCCTCACAGATCGCTGATGAATCAACGATTCACTGCAGCAACATTCATCCACAACCTCCCTTCAACACCTCTGTTCTTCCTCTCCTCCAGTAGTCTTCTCCTCCTCTCCTTTTTCCATCCTCCTCGTCTCCTTCTCCTCTCTCCTCTGTCCTACGGTCATATGTCCTCGCAGCTATAAGAATTGCTCACACACTCCTCACTGATGACGGTCACCACGAGAAACGAGAGACTGAAACCACGGCAACCATGCAGCATCCTCCCACTGCTGCTGAGAGGGATGGAGGGAGGGAGGAAGGGAGGGTGGGGGGTTGTGGGGGGAATGAAACGTCACCAAGAAGAAAAGGAGCGGCCATGTTGTTTGTGTGTGAACAGATGAGTTGTTGGTTGCCCTCTCTCACATGCTGCTGATGATGACATCATCTGGCATGATGTCACATGATGTTCTGTCACCATGACATCATGTGATGACACAATTGTCAGATGTTAAATCTGCAGAGATAATTTTGACCACTAGAGGCAGAGTGTCCAGGACGTGATGCTGACAAGAAAATAAAAGTCCTGACATCAGCAAGACTTTTATTATGTAAAATTAGAAAGTCAAGCATGTTACATGTGACATCTGACCTCAGTTAACGTTCATCATCGTCCCAGGTGACGTCACATGACCTCCATTCGTGCTCAAGTGGTGTTTCATATCTTTCCTCTTTTCTACCTCTGTGTGTGTGTGTGTGTGTGTGTGTGTGTGTGTGTGTGTGTGTGTGTGTGTGTGTGTGTGTGTGTGTGTGTGACATCAGCATGACTCCTTTATCCAATCACGTGTCTCTGTGGTCATGTGACTTGCTGTGTGCTGTTGTGTGATTATATAATTCAAGATGAGCTGCTGTTTATTCTTTAATTTTCTTTCATTCTTTACTCTCATAACTTTGGGTTAGGGTTAGGTTCTGGTTTTGATTTTTTTCATCGTTTATTCATTTAACTTATGAATTTGTTAAAGCATTAAATATTTCTAAGAGTTGTATAACCATGTTTCATACATGATGAATGCCTCAGGGGCTCCACACTGCGCATGCACCTTGTTCTGCAGCAGTCCGTGTGTGTGTGTGTGTGTGTGTGTGTGTGTGTGTGTGTGTGTGTGTGTGTGTGTGCACACACGCGGGTGTCCGGATGTGTGTTTGTGTCCATGTGTGCGTGTGTCCGTGCGTGCGCGTGTGTGTTTGGCTACAGCTCCGCTCTCTGACAGATCTTTAATCCGGTTCAGATCGCGCTCTGTTTAGTCCGGATCTGCTGAACGAGCATGTCGTCCAGTCCACAGAACCAGGATCAGAAACTGGATCGGGATCGGGATCAGGACCAGGACCAGGACCAGGATCAGAAACAGGATCAGGGTCAGAAACAGGATCGGGATCGAGACCAGAAACGGGAGGGGAAGGAGGGGAAAGAGGTTAAAAATGAGAAGATGAAAAAAGAAAAGCAAGAGGAGAAAGAATCTTTTAATTATTTTATTTACAACCCGACAACCAGAGAGTTCATGGGAAGAACCGCAAGCAGCTGGGGTAAGAGAGAGAGAGAGAGTGTGTGTGTGTGTGTATGTGTGTGTTTGTCTGACACTGTTTGTGTGTTTGCATGTGTGTGACACTGTGTGTGTGTGTGTGTGTGTGTGTGTGTGTGTGTGCTAGCATGTGTGTGTGTGACACTGTGTGTGAATGTGTGTGTGTGTGAGTGTGAATATTGATTATTGTAACTAACAGAACTATAATATTGATTTCTAACAATAACTATGACATCATACATAACATGACATCATCACAGACCACATGTCAAGAACCAACAACCAGGACTGAACCTTGACCTGAACCTTGACTGCTCCAGTCCTCAGCAGTCAACAGGGTTAGGGGTCTCATTTATCACCGTTACGGCACAAAACGGGGCCTGAAACGTACGTACGCCACTTCTCACGCAAACGTTGGGATTTATAAAAACAAACTTGACGGGAAAACTTGCGTATTTCCACGCAAACTCTGACCCATGTGTACGAACATTTTGGAGACGGGAAAGTGGCGACGCAGACGTGAGGAGGTGAACTGAAGCAGATTATTGATCCACTTCATCATTTACATTAAAACCAACGGCTTTAGTTGTGCTCGCGCGACAAAACTGTTCGATAAGAACCTTCAATTGAAAAGGATATGAAACAACTAACCCTAACCCTAACCCCTAACCCAAATTACGCTCAGAATCCATTAAACAGCCGAGTTACACAGCCGAGTCATTAACAGGTTTTAATAATATCTTGTAACACTGTGCGTGTATCATCAAATCGCTGCAGTGAACGTGACTGAGCCGTCAGGCGCACAGAGCGACCTGGAGATCACTGACAAGAAATGAAGAAAAACTATTTACCTTTCCTAACAATATCCCAGGAGGTTAGGAATCCACTGATGTGAGGGAATCGGTCCAGTTGCTCAAAATAAATACATACTGCCGTGACACTGGTGCTTGAGTCTGCATGATGGATGCACGCGAATGGAAGGATGAGGAGGAAACGAGGGTTCAGCGATGTCTGATCAGCTGATATAGATTCTATTGATCTTTGATCTTTGTGCTGACCTGAGTCCAGTATTAGATGGACTGATGGAACCAAACCATCCCACTAGAAACACGGTCATATAATAATAATTCTGTTAAATTCTATAGATTGAGGACATCACAGCTGTCTCTGAATTTAATAATCCTGCAGTTTTGGATGATTAAAATATGAACAGACAGCTTCCTCTTCTCATCGCTTGATGCCGTGACTCTGTCATGACTCACGGTGGAAGCCCATTGGTCAGCAGCATAATTTAATATTCATGAGGTGCTTTGCATTGGCCATTTATGGTTGAAAGTGGGCGTGTGGAGGGCGGAGTAAGAGGCAGATCCACTTACAAACGTTTCCAGGTGGACTGTGTTTAATAAAATGAATATTGCGTTCAGGTGTGCGTGCGCATGGTTTTAGAAATCAGAATTTTCTTCTGCTTACGCCCTTTACGGCTTTTGTGCGCACGTACACTTTTAGTATGAATCCCATGTACAGTTTTATAAATGAGACCCCTGGTCCTTAGGCTGACCCTGTGGTCCTGGTCTCTGAGTCGTGACTGAAAGAATAGACTGGTCTCCGGGGGAAGAACCACGGCTTCACCAGCTTAGCTGGTTCAACATTTGATCAGGATCAGAGGAGGAGACTCAGTTAACAGTGACGGATCCTTTATCCCATCAGAACACCTCGGGATCCTGGTTGGTTGGAGAGAATGTGTCGGTTAAGCTGAACTAGAGGGAACATGACTGAGCACATTTGAATGACCCATAACCACCTGCTGCAGCATCATATTGACTGACAGTTGACTTGATGTGTGAAATTATTTCTCTTATTTTACAATAAACAGTTACATAAATACATTTATTTATTATATTTACATGAAGGTTTTTCTTATCGACCAATCAAAGCTCTTCACAGTGCAAGTCACAATCACTCATTCATACACAACATGACAACATCATACATGTTTTACACAACACTTTTACTATCACACACATTTCCCACACTGTCAGGACACTTCTGAATGCAGACTGGAGGTGTTGGCCATCAAACTACCGTCCTTGTGGCAAGGTTGACAAGGTTCCGCTCTTCTGTCTGCGCCACAGAACATTTAGTGTAGTTCAAATACAGAAACTCCTTCATGAAACCATGGATTTTAACATCTGAACAATGTTTTTTCTTCTGTTCATGTAAATGTTTGAATTCTCTCTTCAGGTCGCATCCTCCTCTTCTACCTCATCTTTTATGGGTTTTTGGCGGGAATGTTTTCATTCACCATGTGGGTGATGTTACTGACACTTGATGATAATGTCCCCCGACATCAGGATCGAGTCGCCAATCCAGGTGAGTTCACCTTTGATTCCACTTTCTGTCATCACAGCATGAAGATTATTTTAGCTTTGAGTTTTAAAAGTTTTTCTGGAAAGTTGTTTCATTTTACTTTTGTGAAAAAAACTAAAAGACACTGAGGACCCCTGTTGGATAGGTGTGAATCACTGAGGACCCCTGTTGGACAGGTGTGAATCACTGAGGACCCCTGCTGGACAGGTGTGAATCACTGAGGACCCCTGATTGATAGGTGTGAATCACTGAGGACCCCTGCTGGACAGGTGTGAATCACTGAGGACCCCTGCTGGACAGGTGTGAATCACTGAGGACCCCTGTTGGATAGGTGTGAATCACTGAGGACCCCTGCTGGACAGGTGTGAATCACTGAGGACCCCTGATTGATAGGTGTGAATCACTGAGGACCCCTGCTGGACAGGTGTGAATCACTGAGGACCCCTGTTGGATAGCTGTGAATCACTGAGGACCCCTGTTGGATAGGTGTGAATCACTGAGGACCCCTGCTGGACAGGTGTGAATCACTGAGGACCCCTGCTGGACAGTTGTGAATCACTGAGGACCCCTGATGGATAGGTGTGAATCACCGAGGACTCCTGCTGGACAGGTGTGAATCACTGAGGACCCCTGATGGATAGGTGTGAATCACTGAGGACCCCTGCTGGACAGGTGTGAATCACTGAGGACCCCTGCTGGACAGGTGTGAATCACTGAGGACCCCTGATGGACAGGTGTGAATCACCGAGGACCCCTGCTGGACAGGTGTGAATCACCGAGGACCCCTGCTGGACAGGTGTGAATCACTGAGGACTCCTGCTGGACAGGTGTGAATCACTGAGGACCCCTGATGGATAGGTGTGAATCACTGAGGACTCCTGCTGGACAGGTGTGAATCACTGAGGACCCCTGATGGATAGGTGTGAATCACTGAGGACTCCTGCTGGACAGGTGTGAATCACTGAGGACCCCTGATGGATAGGTGTGAATCACTGAGGACTCCTGCTGGACAGGTGTGAATCACTGAGGACCCCTGATTGATAGGTGTGAATCACTGAGGACTCCTGCTGGACAGGTGTGAATCACTGAGGACCCCTGATTGATAGGTGTGAATCACTGAGGACTCCTGCTGGACAGGTGTGAATCACTGAGGACCCCTGCTGGACATTCCTTCGGATCAGATGAAGGCCAAGTGGTTGTTACCATGACAACCTTCGTATAAAGTGCTGCTTGTTGTGTAGGAATTTTTTTTCTCTGTGATTGATCGTATTGATTATAGGTTGATTTTGTTGCAGGTTTGGTGATTCGTCCTCATGCAGCGGAGATCTCGTTCAATCGCAGCGACCCAACAAACTACAACCAATACATCCAACAACTGCACGAGCTCCTGCAGCGTAAGTACGAGGTCATGTTATGATTCACTTCCTCTTTGACTTGCAGGATCGACACTGATCATCATGCTGTTGTCTTGTCAGGTTATAACGACAGCATTCAGAAGCGTCACGACTTGTGTCTGGTGGGTGAATACACTGAACAGGACGAGGAGCCAATAAAGAAAGTTTGTCAATTTAAACGTAGTGCGCTGCGTCAGTGCTCCGGTCTGTTCGACACCAGCTTTGGATATGCTGACGGGAAACCCTGTGTCATAATCAAGATGAACCGGGTCAGAATAACAAATTGTTTTATTCTTTCAAGTTGTTTAGTTGTGATGGAACATGTTATTATGAATGAGGTGGAGGTGCAGAACATTATTTTGTTTCTTGCCAGTTCATTCACAGGAGGGAGTGACAGTTGCTATGGTTACCAGCATGTTGACATAACTGGATCCGTCAAATCTTTCTTCCACATGAATTTCACTACGAATGACAAAACAGCAGCGTGTTTGTCTGCAGGTCATTGGACTGAAGCCACAAGGAGATCCCTTCATCAACTGCACTGCAAAGGTAACAGCTGTCCAATAATGCACCTGAGCAGCTGAATGACCACCAAACAATGAGGATTTGTTTTCTGACAGTGGAAGTGGAGTTTTAATATAAAACTGAGCAGAGGTTTCTGAACGCTAACCCCTCTGTATATATACATATAATAATTATCATAACGATTATAATAGTAATTCATATTAGTATAATCATCATTATTGAAATGATATGTTTCCCCCCCTCTCTCTCTGTGTGGTAGGGAGACCGTCCGTTACAGATTCAGTATTTTCCATCTGAAGGTCGTCTGGATAAAATGTTTTTCCCATATTATGGCAAGAAAGCACATGTGAGTGAAGTTATTGTAATTACTGTTGTTGTTGTTTTTCCATAGTAACTCAATCTCTCTCTACCTCTCTCTCTCTCAGCCTGACTATGTGCAGCCTCTCGTCGCCGTCAAGTTGTTCTTGACAAAAGACAACTTGAACGTCGAGCAGACAGTGGAGTGTAAAGTCCAGGGTTCTGACCTGCGTAACGATGATGATCGTGACAAGTTTCAGGGTCGCGTCACTTTCCGGGTCAAAGTGACAGAGTAAACCGGCCTGCCAGTTGCCATGGAGACCACAAACTACGTTTACACTGGAAATGAAGGACTCGGTTTAATCCAGACCTGATTTATTCCTGGATGTCTGAATGTGGTTCATCCTGTTGTGAGTCTGATGAGAGGAACACACACACACATCCTCTCATGTTTAAACCTGGTTCAGACCTGATCCTGGTTTAGTCCAATCAGAGTTCAGATCTGCTCCTGCGTAGATGAGAGGAGAAACCAGAGTGACTCTGGTTCACTCTGCTCAGACAGTAGGACCAAATCAGGTCTGATATGAAACATGTGAACTTAATGTGATGTCACATTACAAAGAATCTTCACCACAAAACGGTGACATTACACTAAGATGGTAAAATCACAGTGACATCACACTAAGATCACATGGACATCATACTGACATCATGCTGACATCACAATGACATCACACTTAGATCACAGTGACATCATGCTGACATTACAATGACATCACACTAAGATCACAGTGACATCAGACTGACATCACACTTAGATCACAGTGACATCAGAATGACATCATAGTGACATAACACTAAGATCACAGTGACATCAGACTGACATCACACTTAGATCACAGTGACATCACAATGACATCACACTTAGATCACAGTGACATCAGAATGACATCACACTTAGATCACAGTGACATCATGCTGATATTACAATTACATCACACTAAGATCACAGTGACATCAGACTGAAATTACAATGACATCACACTAAGATCACAGTGACATCACAATGACATCACACTTAGATCACAGTGACATCATGCTGACATTACAATGACATCACACTAAGATCACAGTGACATCAGACTGAAATTACAATGACATCACACTAAGATCACAGTGACATCACAATGACATCACACTTAGATCACAGTGACATCAGACTGACATCACACTTAGATCACAGTGACATCACAATGACATCACACTTAGATCACAGTGACATCAGAATGACATCACACTTAGATCACAGTGACATCATGCTGATATTACAATGACATCACACTAAGATCACAGTGACATCAGACTGACATCACACTTAGATCACAGTGGCATCACAATGACATCACACTAAGATCACAGTGACATCATGCTGACATAACAATGACATCATAGTTAGAGCACAGTGACATCCCATAGACATCACCGTGACATCATAGTGACGTCACACTGACATTACCGTGACATCACAGTAACATCACACTGACGTCATAATATTATGAGCAATAATCCTATTTTGACAAATGATATTAATGTGTTTCTATTTCATATTATTAGAAATAATTAATTTTAATATACGTATCATTTGAATTAGATTGTGAACACTCTCAGGTTCTGGGATGAAACTGATTTTAAAACAAGTTCTGTAGCAGAAAACTGCAAACATGACATCACTCTGTAAACAGCTGGCTTCTGTGGTTTCTCCAAAAATCATTTTACAGATAAATAATATCATGAAATTTGTCTTTTACATGTTAAATCTTAATACGGAATAAATCTGATTTAAACTACGCCGCAGTTCTGCTGCATGTTGCGGTCTCAGTGTAGACGCTAATCTGTTTACATTAAGCCAATAGGATTAATTATTCTTCAAAGTTAAATAAATATGTGATGTTTCCAAACTCAATGATTATTATGATTTTTACCATAATCGAGCAGCCTAAATTTAACCATGTTAATGTAATTTAAAGTGATTTAAACTGATTAAATGTGATTGAATCTGGTGCACCTTAATACAATCTGATTTATTCAAATTTAACCTGATTCAAACTGATCTAAACCGACTAAATCGGATTTAATCTGATTAAATTTCTTTTCAACAGATTTAATCTGATTCACACTAATGTAATCTGATTGATTCTGATTCAGTGTTACCTCCATCACCACCAGAGTAAAGTGTTTAAATGTAATTTACGAACATGAGTTTTCCTCTGTGATTTGAAATATGTTGGTACATTTAAAATGTGATATAAGTGTGTGAGTTATGAACAAGATGACATCATCAGTAGAGGTCCAATCAGTGTTCAGTAAATCTGTGTCAGCCGATTCTGATGTTTCGTTTTGTAAAAATAAGAAAATATATAGCCACAAGCAGCAATGAGTGGGTTCGGGCCTTAAATTGCTCAATAGGAGAAAGCGGCTCAATAGGAACGTTTTTGGTCACTCAAAATGCTTAAACACGGCTATTTTACAATACGGTATAAACATATGTAATTAGTTTTACAATGATTGGACAAATATTTTAAGAGTTATGGCCAATTTACCTCTAAGTCTCGCCCTTAGCAAAAGTTTATTGTTAATAATGGCCGTGATTTTTGACCAATCCTGATTATTTTTTATAGAAATGTGTATCTCAGTCTCACAATGCTTTAGACGGAATTTGGTATTGATTGATTGAAAAATCAAAAAGGAGATGTGACATTACTGTTTTTTGTACTGGATGCAAATTAACCAAAATCCATCATGGCTGACAGTTTTGGGTTAGGGTTAGCTGGACTTGTGTGTGGAATTTCAAGTCAATCAGACAAACGGGGAGAGGGGCGTGGCCTGCTTTGCTCCGCCTGTTTCTGAACATGATACAAAGATCTACCAAGTGTGATGATGATTGGACCAAATGTTGATGAGTTATGGCCAATGTCCTGTTAAGCTACGCCCATTGTGAAATGTTTTTGGTTAATAGCTGTCATGTTTTTGGACTAATCCTGCTCGTTTATATAAAAACAATTTATATCCCAGTCTCCAATTCCAGTTATTCTGCCAAGTTTCGTGTTTCTAGCTCATTCCATCTCAAGGGAATTTGCACCGAAGCAAACCGAAGCAAAAACAATAGAGTTCTGGCCTTTAAAGCCTCGAACCCGAATTAAAACGTGTGTTTTCTTCTGTTGATCGAATGAATCGTTAATTTCACTGAAAAGTAATTATCATCACCACAAGAGGGCGACAGTGTTCGAGTTTCAACAGACTGGAGATCAACCATGAACTCTGTCACTCACACACACACACACAGACACACACAGGAAAGGAGATGATTTAGTGGCTAGGGAAGGAGGTGATTTAGTGGTTAGGGAAGGAGGTGACTTAGTGGTTAGGGAAGGAGGTGAATTAGTGGCTAGGGAAGGAGGTGATTTAGTGGTTAGGGAAGGAGGTGACTTAGTGGTTAGGGAAGGAGGTGACTTAGTGGCTAGGGAAGGAGGTGATTTAGTGGTTAGGGAAGGAGGTGACTTAGTGGTTAGGGAAGGAGGTGACTTAGTGGCTAGGGAAGGAGGTGATTTAGTGGTTAGGAAAGGAGATAATTTAGTGGCTAGGGAAGGAGGTGATTTTAGTGGTTAGGGAAGGAGATGATATAGTGGTTAGGAAAGGAGATGATTTAGTGGCTAGGGAAGGAGATGATATAGTGGTTAGGAAAGGAGATGATTTAGTGGTTAGGGAAGGAAGTGATTTAGTGGTTAGGGAAGGAGGTGATTTAGTGGTTAGGGAAGGAGGTGACTTAGTGGCTAGGGAAGGAGGTGATTTAGTGGTTAGGGAAGGAGGTGACTTAGTGGCTAGGGAAGGAGGTGACTTAGTGGCTAGGGAAGGAGGTGATTTAGTGGTTAGGGAAGGAGGTGATTTAGTGGCTAGGGAAGGAGGTGATTTTAGTGGTTAGGGAAGGAGATGATATAGTGGTTAGGAAAGGAGATGATTTAGTGGCTAGGGAAGGAGATGATATAGTGGTTAGGAAAGGAGATGATTTAGTGGTTAGGGAAGGAAGTGATTTAGTGGTTAGGGAAGGAGGTGATTTAGTGGTTAGGGAAGGAGGTGACTTAGTGGCTAGGGAAGGAGGTGATTTAGTGGTTAGGGAAGGAGGTGACTTAGTGGCTAGGGAAGGGGTGATTTAGTGGTTAGGGAAGGAGGTGATTTAGTGGCTAGGGAAGGAGGTGATTTAGTGGTTAGGGAAGGAGGTGACTTAGTGGCTAGGGAAGGAGGTGATTTAGTGGTTAGGGAAGGAGGTGACTTAGTGGCTAGGGAAGGAGGTGACTTAGTGGCTAGGGAAGGAGGTGATTTAGTGGTTAGGGAAGGAGGTGATTTAGTGGCTAGGGAAGGAGGTGATTTTAGTGGTTAGGGAAGGAGATGATATAGTGGTTAGGAAAGGAGATGATTTAGTGGCTAGGGAAGGAGATGATATAGTGGTTAGGAAAGGAGATGATTTAGTGGTTAGGGAAGGAAGTGATTTAGTGGTTAGGGAAGGAGGTGATTTAGTGGTTAGGGAAGGAGGTGACTTAGTGGCTAGGGAAGGAGGTGATTTAGTGGTTAGGGAAGGAGGTGACTTAGTGGCTAGGGAAGGGGTGATTTAGTGGTTAGGGAAGGAGGTGATTTAGTGGTTAGGGAAGGAGGTGACTTAGTGGCTAGGGAAGGAGGTGATTTAGTGGTTAGGGAAGGAGGTGATTTAGTGGCTAGGGAAGGAGGTGATTTAGTGGTTAGGGAAGGAAGTGATTTAGTGGTTAGGGAAGGAGGTGATTTAGTGGCTAGGGAAGGAGGTGATTTAGTGGCTAGGGAAGGAGGTGATTTAGTGGTTAGGGAAGGAGGTGACTTAGTGGCTAGGGAAGGAGGTGATTTAGTGGTTAGGGAAGGAGGTGATTTAGTGGTTAGGGAAGGAGGTGACTTAGTGGCTAGGGAAGGAGGTGATTTAGTGGTTAGGGAAGGAGGTGATTTAGTTGCTAGGGAAGGAGGTGACTTAGTGGCTAGGAAAGGAGATGATTTAGTGGCTAGGGAGGGAGGTGATTTAGTGGCTAGGGAAGGAGGTGACTTAGTGGCTAGGGAAGGAGATGATTTAGTGGCTAGGGAGGGAGGTGATTTAGTGGCTAGGGAGGGAGGTGATTTAGTGGCTAGGGAAGGAGGTGATTTAGTGGCTAGGGAAGGAGGTGATTTAGTGGCTAGGGAAGGAGGTGACTTAGTGGCTAGGGAAGGAGGTGATTTAGTGGCTAGGGAAGGAGGTGACTTAGTGGCTAGGGAAGGAGGTGATTTAGTGGCTAGGGAAGGAGGTGATTTAGTGGCTAGGGAAGGAGGTGATTTAGTGGCTAGGGAAGGAGGTGATTTAGTGGCTAGGGAAGGAGGTGATCTGGTTTGTCCGAACGTAACCGAAGAAGAAGGCAGGTAACCCGGATGTTGACCCGGAAGTTAACCCGGATGTGAAGTCACAGTAGTTTCCGGTCTTCCCTCCTCTCCGACGTCTCTCGGAGTTCCGCCCGAACCTGCGGCTCCGAGTCCAGCTGCAGCTCAACAACTGCCTCGGAGCAACATGGCGGCGGTTCGAAGTTTCTGCGGTCAGACGGAGCTCATCATGGCGGCGGCGGTGGAGTGTGTTGTGTGTGTCCTCCAGGAGACACTGGGACACACGGACAGGGAGGACACCGGGGTGAGGACAGGCTGTACATCCGTGTACTAATCCTAACAAGTTCATATCAGAGTATAAGTGTTTATATCAGAGTACATATATGTTTATATCAGGGTATACAAGTTTATATCAGAGTATAAGAGTTCATATCAGAGTATATATGTGTTTATATCAGGGTATACAAGTTTATATCTGGGTATACAAGTTTATATCAGAGTATATAGGTGTTTATATCAGGGTATACAAGTTTATATCTGGGTATACAAGTTTATATCTGGGTATACAAGTTTATATCAGAGTATATAGGTGTTTATATCAGGGTATACAAGTTTATATCAGAGTATACAAGTTTATATCAGAGTATATATATGTTCATATCAGAGTATACGAGTCTATCGGAGTATAAGAGTTTATATCAGAGTACGTATGTGTTTATATCAGGGTATACCAGTTAATAAGTATATTTCATTCTAAATACAAGAGTATACAAGTTTATATCAGAGTACGTATGTGTTTATATCAGAGTATACCAGTTAATAAGTATATTTCATTGTAAATACAAGAGTATACAAGTTTATATCTGGGTATGCAAGTTTATATCAGAGTACACCAGTTTATATCTGGGTATACAAGTTTTTATATCAAAGTATTAGAGTTTATATCAGGGTATACACGTTTATATGAGTATACAAGTTTATATCAGAGTACATATATGTTTATATCAGAGTATACGAGTCTATCGGAGTATAACAGTTTATATCAGAGTATAAAAGTTTATATCAGAGTACGTATGTGTTTATATCAGGGTATACGAGTTAATAAGTATATTTCATTGTAAATACAAGAGTACACAAGTTTATATCAGAGTACACCAGTTTATATCTGGGTATGCAAGTTTATATCAGAGTATACAAGTTTTTATATCAAAGTATAAGAGATTATATCAGGGTATACACGTTTATATGAGTATACAAGTTTATATCAGAGTATATAGGTGTTTATATCAGGGTATACCAGTTAATAAGTATATTTCATTGTAAATACAAGAGTATACAAGTTTATATGAGAGTATACAAGTTTATATCAGCGAACTGACAAAACACAGTTTTTTATTGAATAATGTAATTTAATCTGATATAATAAAAATATTACAGTCAGCTGATAAATATTCCTCAGTCAGTAGTTGAACACGATGGTAACACAGAAGAGATTTGATTCATTTTATGTCATTTCTTGCAGATTCAGCTGAACACCGTCCTCAGCGTAATGTCAAGAGAGGCTGTTCGTAAAATCTGCAGAGTTTTTACAGAACTGTATGTGAGTTTAGAGAAAGAGAACAAAGCTTGCAAGGACGAAGTGAAACATCTGAAGTCTGAACTGAAGAGCCAGGAGAACTTTGCAGCCAAGAACTGCCAGACTCAGACACTCTATAAGATCAAACCAGCAGGTTGGTGCCCTAAACATCACAGGGAATGTGAGGGGAGGGAACCTGAACGTATCTTAATATGAGGGGAGGGAACCTGAACGCATCTTAACATGAGGGGAGGGAACCTGAACGCATCTTAACATGAGGGGAGGGAACCTGAACGCATCTTAACATGAGGGGAGGGAACCTGAACGCTTCTTAACATGAGGGGAGGGAACCTGAACGCATCTTAACATGAGGGGAGGGAACCTGAACGCATCTTAACATGAGGGGAGGGAACCTGAACGCATCTTAACATGAGGGGAGGGAACCTGAACGTATCTTAATATGAGGGGAGGGAACCTGAACGCATCTTAACATGAGGGGAGGGAACCTGAACGCATCTTAACATGAGGGGAGGGAACCTGAACGCTTCTTAACATGAGGGGAGGGAACCTGAACGCATCTTAACATGAGGGGAGGGAACCTGAACGCATCTTAATATGAGGGCAGGGAACCTGAACGCATCTTAATATGAGGGGAGGGAACCTGAACGCTTCTTAACATGAGGGGAGGGAACCTGAACGCATCTTAATATGAGGGGAGGGAACCTGAATGCATCTTAACATGAGGGGAGGGAACCTGAACGCATCTTAACATGAGGGGAGGGAACCTGAATGCATCTTAATATGAGGGGAGGGAACCTGAATGCATCTTAACATGAGGGGAGGGAACCTGAACGCATCTTAACATGAGGGGAGGGAACCTGAACGCATCTTAATATGAGGGGAGGGAACCTGAATGCATCTTAATATGAGGGGAGGGAACCTGAACGCATCTCGTAGTATTTTCTGTAAGTAACCAACTGCACAGTAGACTGTTTACAGGTGATTGGTCATGTGACACATGTTCTCGGGTCTCCGGTAAAGAGGCTTAAAAATAGTTTGACAACAGTTTGGTTTTGTTGAATAAATATTTAAAACAAACTTTAGTTGATGTTGTTAAGTTGTGCTGAAATGTTTCAGCAGTGACATTATTTGTTTTCAAACATTTACTGATGGTTAAAGTTTTTTTATTTCAGAGCTTCCACCAAAGAAACTCAAATATATTCATCCCCAAAACACAGAGGATGGAAGAAGAACTTTATTAAACTTAATACGAAGTTTAAATGAAATATAATTTAAGGTGTTTATTGTTAGATTTTTGTCTTTTTATATCAATAATCAAGCTTTTATTTTAATGAACTTGAATCTTACAGATGGGCGTGCTCTGTCGCTGGACATCGACCAATCAGCAGGTAACCCTGCTGCTCTCGCCATGGCCATCCTCAAGTCCACTAAAACAATATGTGGCGGCCCCCAGGTCCCCCTGGTCATCATCAGCCAGCCGCTCGCCTCACCAATCACAGGCCAGAGCAGCAGTGGCCCCCAAGTGCTGCAGGAGAGACCAGATGGGCCCCCTCCTGACATCGAGACTGAGGTGGTTTTAGAATCGATTCAAAATCGATCACCAGATTTGATCCAGTCCTCTTCACACATGACATCACTTCCTGTGGTTAATGATCAGCCAATTGGTGAGCTCACAGGTGAATCATTGAACGTCAGTGAAGATCTGGCTACACCTGAAGAAGAACCAGCTGTGGATGTAAGTGTGAGATCAATACTGATCAATACATCACTGTCGCGTCACTCCCCCTTTATGAACTAATCTCTGATCGATGTGATTATCCATTGATTGATTAAAGGTTTATTATTTGTCGTCAGATGACTGTGCTCATCATGAGAGAGCACGGACAGGTAAGGTAAAAACAGGAAGTGACCAGTGAAAAACAAGCCGTTTTCAGAGATGTCCTGCAGATGATCTCTGGAAAATTGGCTCCAGATTTTCTCCACAGATTGTCTTTCACACATGAAGCCAACAACTTGTCTATTAGACTCTGTCCCAACTGGACTTTTTAAGGAAGTTTTCCCCCTAATTGACAGTTCCAAGTTCCAGTGAAGTGTTTGAGTCCATAAAACACTGATGAGGTTTCAGGGGTAAACTGTGTTAGAGCAGAATCCAATACAACTGAAGTAAATGGTGACCTCTTCTTCAGACATAAAAAACACAACATGCCTCCATACTGTTTGTGTGGTGTCATCGGAACCCCAACTCTTGAATGAAGCAGGAGGAGATTCTCTGCTAAGACTCGCTTAAAACAAATCCTCCGCAGGATTCAGTTAAGGGGTGGAGCAGCAGACATGCAGGAAGTATTTTGCTGCGGAGATCTTGCGTTTTTGTTTATAGCATGAGCACCGGCATCCCCTCACATTTACCATTTGTTGCTGTTGTGAATGTGTCGGCAGTGTTGTGCATTTATGAATTGAAAACTGGGGAAAATCCAGACCCAGTTCTGTTGGGATGTCACGACATGTCTGAAAAACAGCTTTTGTGTTTTTCAGAAATCGTTGATGAAGAGAGAAACTGTTGAAGATGAAGATGAGACGAGGAGTCGACCAGGTGAGACGTCTGAAATCTACACGAACCAATTAGGGACAAAAGAATTCAGAAGTGAAATTCACATTTACAAAAAATGTACAATCAATTCCCTAGGGGCCCCTCTGTCAGGAGGGATCCTGACAGAGGGGCCCCACTGACAGGATTCCCACTGATAGGGGCCCCATTAACCATTGAGGTGATGGTTTGTGTGTTTTGTGTATATAATAAAAACCCTGTGTGTTGGTGCAGGGCTGACTGATGACCAGCAGAGGGAGGCAGAGCGGAGGAGGAGGAGGGAGTTGTACAGACAGAAGAGGTTTTTCTGTGAACTGTGTAACAAAGGTTTTCATCAGAAACATCAGCTGAACAAACATGCGTCGTGTCACCTGAAGCCGTTTCCATGCAGCTTGTGTGATAAAGGTTTCTACAAAATCACCACGCTGCACAAACACCAGCTGAGCCACCAGCTGAGGGCGGCGCAGGAGAATGACCCCGACAAGCTGCTGCGTTGTGACCAGTGCGACAGGAAGTTCAGACTTCTGCGACAGCTCAGAGCCCACCAGGCTGCCCACCGGCTCGAGAAGACGCCACTTGGCTGCTACGCCTGCGACCGCACCTTCACCTCCTCTAGTGCTCTCCGCTATCACGAGTTGTCGCACGCCAAAGTCAAGCCCTTCATGTGCGACGTCTGCGGGAAGAGTTTCACACGGAAGAAGAGCCTCCGAGAGCACCAGACCGTTCACACCGGTGCCCGCCCGTACATGTGTCAGACTTGTGGGAAGAGCTTCTCCACCGCCAGCAACCTTCGCGTTCACAAGAGATCGCATTCAGATGAGCGACCGTTCAAATGCAGCGAGTGCGACAAGGCCTTCAAGTGTCGCATGGGTCTGCTGCAGCACGCCATCGTCCACTCTGGAGAAAAACCCTTCATGTGTCAGACCTGCGGCCTAAGCTTCGGACTCAAGTACAACCTGCAAAGACACCTGCGGCTGCACAATGGAGAGAAACCTTTCAGGTAATAACAACAACAGTAACACAAGAAGGTGGTTAGGGTTAGGAGTTCTACATTTATAAATAAGACTCAGACCAAAGACATGGGTTGACACATGTGTTCAATAATCCTTGCGCCATCTATGGCAAAGGTTGGTGTTAGGCAATAACAACATTTTTACTGAAGCAATAACAAAACAAATATTTTGTTCATATTTGTAACTTCCTCCTTCACTTTCTGTTGTGTCTCAGGTGTGATCAGTGCGGGGAGGGGTTCACCGGGACCTGGGCTCTGAAGACTCACATGCTGGTTCACGGAGTGGAGAAGCCATTCATGTGTGATTTGTGTGGGAAGACGTTTTTCTACAACTGTCAGTTGCAGAAACACCAGCAGCTGGTTCATCACAGTAAAGACGGAGGGATGGACAGAGGGAAGGGAAGACGCAGTTCGTCCGGGGTCAAACCATTCTGCTGTAAAATCTGTCTGAAGAGCTTCAGCAGCAGCACCACGCTGAGGACGCACGAGAAGAGTCATGCAGAGAACAAACAGTTCACCTGTGACACCTGTGGGAAGTCGTTCCACCTACGACACATGTACCTGTACCACATGAGGCAGCACAGCGGCGACCGGCCGTACGTCTGCGGCATCTGTCAGAAAGGGTTTCTGCTCTCGTCACAGCTGAAGCAGCACCAACTGCTGCACACTGGAGTCAAACCTCACCGGTGTGAACAGTGTGGGAAAGAATTCAGGACGCCACAGAACTACCACCGCCACCTGCTGGTCCACACTGGAGAGAAACCCTATCAGTGTGTGGTGTGCAGCAGGAAGTTCAGGCAGTCCAACCAGCTCAAGTCTCACATGCAGATCCACACGGGCGTGAAGCTGTACTCCTGTGACCGCTGCAGTCAGGGCTTCTCCGACTCTCGGCAGCTCAAGAAACATTGTTGTGGAGACGACGGCCTGAACGACCTCGAGTCCGGCAACAAACAGAGGAAACACAGGGACGAGTTCCCATGGACACAAGAGTTTACAAACAGTAACAGCTGAAAGGTTTCTTAGAGATCAATAAAGATTTGGGATAAATGGCCTCAATCTGCGTCAGCCATGACTTCAATGAAAGATGGACCACATGACAGCTCCATCACCCCCTGGTGTCTGGCTGCAGTATAGGTCATAAACCTCCTCCATGTTAGCAGATGGGACAGGGACCAAACAAAAAAAATCAATGACGACGTTTAATAAATGTTTGTCAAAGATGTTTCTGTCATTTCAGGTCGTTCTTATCTCACTGATGTTGGTTCAAGTGTTTCTGATCAGTTTGGTTTGAATTAGTTATTTGATGATATAAAAACAGGCTGAGACGTCATGATTGGTCGAATCCATTCCACGACCTTTACTGCACAGACTGACTGCAAATTACATCATCAACACAAGATAGCAGCATTGGTATCGGACGTATCGTCCATCTTTATATACATTCACTGATTGTATACATAGTGATTGATCGTCTTTATATAGATTTATTTAAATAGCATCAGTGTGAGAAGAGAACACTTGTTTTCTTTGTGTTTATATTACTTTTGTTTTATTTTTTTATGATAGAAACGAATTTCCAGAGAAATATTTTCCTCTGAATGATTCAGTTCATGTGAATAATGAAACATTTCATTTGTTTTGATCGATCACATTCGCTTGTATGTTTATAAATATGTTTTTCTCATAAAATAAATAAACATCTAGTTTCAGAAAGTGTTTTTGTTTGTGATGCTGAAGAGATTATTTCGATGGTAATGAAAATAGATGTTAATTCTTTTAAATACAAATGACTTGTAAAGTGTGAAATGAACAAAGAAGATCCAACAAAATCTCAGGATTTTAGAAAGATCATCAAACATGATCATTTAATTTAAAGCTTGGATTTGTACAAATACTTTCCAGTCAAATGAAAGACTTTGGTGCAGGAAATAAAACTGATTCAAATCAAATAATATCTTAATACACTGAAGAAACTGCAGAAGAAAAGTTGTGAACTTCATATAAAAATATCATTTTGTTTTCCAATCATCAATATTGATCATGTCTGGGATTTACGACGCTCCTGAAGGCAGCGCCGGGACTGTGTGACGCATGCGCACAAACAGGCGATTCACGCGGGTTCTCAGTGTTAGCAGGAAGAGTTCCGGTAAACACGGTTCTGCTCCGGTTCTCGTCCGGTAAACACGGTTCTGCTCCGGTTCTGCTCCGGTGAGTGACCGTCAGGCCCGGGACTGAAGCCCGGGTTTCGACGCTGAGCTGAGCCGAGGAGCTGCTTCGGTTCCGCGGTGAGTCTGAAGTTCTTGTTGTTATGGTTAGCGGTGTTAGCCTGAAGCTAACGTTAGCATCAGCTGAAGCTAAGTTTAGTAGCATTGCGCGGGGGTTTCACCTTTGACCTTTCAGTCCAGTTATATAAACCTAGTTAAACTTTATTGAAACATAATTAAACTTTATTTAAATCGTCGTTTGTGACCAACAGCCGCGTCAGCAGCAACTGATGCTGCCTTCAGGAAAACTCGGGATTGTCCTGACTTCTAGAAAAGTTCCTGATGAGCTCGTGACAGGTCTTCATGATCAATCCCTATTTCTGTCATCAGCTGAATGGACAGTCACACAAACTGTCACTTTAACCCTGATCCTGACTGTGTGGGTCACGTCTCGTGTTGTGTAGCAGATAAACTGCATGTGCACATAATGTTGGACTCCTTTTTTCCAGTGTGTTTAAATACGTGTCGTATACACTATATGGACAAAAGTACTGGGACACCTATAGGAGCTTTTATGACTTATTCTAAATCCATAGGCATTAATAAGGAGCTGGTCCCCTCTTTGCAGCAGCTTCACTCTTCTTCAACACTCTGGATTGTGTCTGTGTGAATTTCTGCTCCTTCCTCCAGAAGATATTTGTGAGACACTGACCCTGGACCAGAGGGCTGAGACTCTCCCTTCTAGTTCAGTGACGGGGTTGAGCTCAGGGCTCTGTGGGGCCAGTCCAGCTCGTCAACTCCAAACTCACCCAGCCGAGCCTTAATGGACCCGAGCAGAGTCCTGGAACACTTCCACAAACTGTTCCACAAAGTCTGAAGATCAGAATTGTCCAAAATGTCTTGGTCAGCTGAAGCATTAAGATTTAACTTCACTGGAACTCAGGGTCCAACCAATGGGACTGAATGAAGCACCTGAATTTGATGTTTAAGAGGTGTGTCCCAATACTTTGGTCCATATAGTGTAAACTCTAGAGCAAATCAAACGAACACAAAGTAAACTTTAGTATTGTTCAGATCCGAATAACTTATGATTAGTGTTGGTGTTTATTGTGTAAAATGAGAGCAGTTCAGTGGTGTAGTGAGGAGGGAGGACATGCGGCAGGATAATACAGCACGGAACAGGGATACCGGATTCATAATGTGCGACTGTCATAATTCTGAAACCGCGGTGGGCCACTGAATCTGTTTGACGATACTTTTGCTTGTTGTTTTATATATGTTGTGTGAAACTCTCAGGGAGACACACAACATTGTCATTGTACAGCTGTGCAATGACAATAAAGGCATTGTAATTTATTCTATACATGGCGTATGATAGACGTGAAGTTACCTTGGTAACCACAGATCCTGCCGCAGGTGTTTGTGGGTAATACCAGGAAGTGTCTGTGGTTCTTCTCTTAATAGGGTACATAACCACAGTGTTTTTCCACCAGGAGGCGTCACAAATACTTGATTCACGTATAAATGGCCTCACTTCTGAAATTGAAAGGTTTTTATTTTATTTTTAAAAAATCTGCTCAGTCAGCTGATCTCCACCTGTTCTGTCTTAACACAGGTGTGTTACCTGTGTGTGCTGGACATCATTAACTGGAGGGGGATGTCTCCAGTCTCAAAAGAGGAGGAAGGAGGAGGGGTGGGACGTCCACTGTCTCTGGATGACTGTCGTTGTCCCGTCTGTTTGGAGATCATCATCGAACCTGTGACACTGCCTTGTACACACACCTTCTGCAAGGTAACACACACACACACACTTTCGGTTCTTCTCGCAGATTATGACGCAGTGTTTTAACTTGTTTGTTGCAGAAGATGCGACGCCCCGTTGATCCAGGAACATAAATATGAATTCAGCAGGTTTCTATAAAGATCTAAGGGTGTTGATTAGAAAACATCAGAGGAGCAGAGTCACGTGTTGACCAGGTGCATTACTCTGCACCTTAATGCAGTGGCGCTTCTAAGGGGGTCCAGTGGGGCCAACCGGATATTTTAGGCTATAATTCATTTTTCACCACACAAGCCTTAGTGCATTGATGTGAAGAGCGTCAAAATAATGAGATCACTATTCATTTTATTATTTATTTACTTACCTTGATGATTTCCAAGAGGCAGTATTTGTTGTGTTGTAAAAACATGGAACAAGCAGCAGCAGGTGAAGCTGTAACAGCAGCAGATCCTAACATCCACTGTTGACACGTGTGTGTTTAACAAACACTGATATTTTGTCCCGACTGGGACATTTTGTAACATCTGTAACAAGTTGTCGATCGTCGATAAATAATTAAAATACCATCATCATTTTTATTGATATATATTATGTCAATATAAAACTTAGAAATTACTTAAGTTTGTGAATCAGTAACTTTTGAACATTTACAGCCATTTTAACAAACGTGATAAAACTGAAAATATTGTTCACTATAATCATGATACAAATTTTTCATCCAGTTTCGTCTCCCCTCTCTCAGGTGTGTTTCCTGGAGACGGTGGATAAGTCCACACTGTGTTGTCCAATGTGCAGGAAGAGAGTTTCGTCGTGGGCTCGTCTGAACAGCAGGAACAACACGTTGGTAGATCAGCAGCTATGGCATCAGATCCAGAGCAGCTTCCCTCTGCAGTGTGAACGCCGCCTCAAGGGCCAGGAGGACGAGGACGACCCAGGAGGTACCCACACATCCCATAATAAAACAATAACTCCTCCCACAATAAACCATAACTCTGAACTGTGTGTGTGTGTCTGTGTGTAGTGTTGGTGTGTGCTCCCTCAGTCAGTCGTCCTGGTGAAGTCCGACAGGAATACGAGGATCAGATCATGAAGGTAAGATTCACTTCAGTCTTCACTGATCAATTGTCAAATTAAAATGTCTGAAATAAAAAAAAGTTTTTATTTGTAGTTTATGATTGATTATTGATTTCTGACATTTGTGTCAATGTCAGCTGAGAGGGGGGGTGTGTGTTACTTTCCCCCTAGGTTAATAAATTAGCGTCACAATTCTTTTATATAATCAACCGCTCATAGTGATGAATTTGACTCTGGACAATTGGATCACGTGAAGTTTCCACAGTAGAATTAAGTCGGAGGAGGCCGAGCAAGATTTGAAGGAGCTGCCTCCCAGTTCTCTGTTGTCTCTCTATTCTCTTATTCTCTTGTTCTGACAATGATTAAATGAAGGAAAAACCAGTTCATTTATCATCTAGGGCAGCCGGGCTCCATCTGATTGGCCAAATATATTAACATGCAAAGAGTGAACTCATCACACATGGACATGGGACTGTTCACCTGGATGGTGAAAGTCAGAATATCCATTAATTTGAATTACTTATCTTTGTCTCTCTCTGTCTCTCCCTCCCTCTCTCTCTGATAAATTCATTAAATTACTCAACCACTATATTTAAAGTAATTCATTGACTAAGAAGGGTTAGGGTTAGGGCTTAGATACATTGATCAAAGAGTTCGGGTATAAATGATTTGGTGTGGGTGTAGAATAAATTATCAAAAGTGGGTGTATTTTCAGCTGACGGAGGAAAAGCGAGTGATGGAGGAGGAGGAGAGAAGGGCGAGCGATGACTTGATCCAGAGGCTGTTGGCGGAGGAGGAGGCGGAGCTTCAGGAGGAGAGCAGGAGACGAGAAGGAGATGAGCAACTCGCCAGACTCCTCAATAACCAGCTGGTCTGTGTTGTCATGTTCCTGTGCTACTAATAAAGATACAGGTTTCAAACACAGTGACATCATCAGCTAAGTCACTCAGTGATTGGCTGAGAGATTCTAAAGTCACAGCTCTGATTGTTAAATCGTCATCTTCCTCAGAACTCTTCGCCGGTCACTCAGGGTAACATCCCACCTGCTGACGTGACTCCTCCCACTAACAGACAGAAGGAAGTCGGATCCATCGACAGGTGAGTCGTTGGATTTCAGTTTGACAGATTTCAGATCGGGTTAGGGGTGCTATTAGCAGTGCCAAGAGACAGTACAGGGACAAAGTGGAGTCTCACTACCAGGGTTCCAACACGAGGAACATGTGGGCTGGACTAAAAACCATCTCAGACTACAAAAGAAAGACCAGCAGTGCTGATGTGGTGTCTGCATCGCTTTGAGAGCAACTCCCCGGCTGTGGAGGCCCAGGAGGACCGGACCCCACCTGTAATATCCAGGGAAGATGTGTTCACAGACATTCACAGACACATGTTCACTGCTCCAGTCTGTAGTCCCTGCATGCTTCAAGGAGACCATAATTGTCCCTGTTCCCAAGAAACCCAAAACCTTCTGTCTGAACGACTACCACCCAGTAGCACCCACCTCCACCATCATGAAGTGCTTTGAACGGTGCTTCATCACCTCCTCCATCCCTGAATCACTGGACCCACTTCAGTTCACCTACGGGCCAAACAGGTCAACTGCAGATGTCATCTCCCTTCATATTGCCCTTTCCCACCTGGACCACAGGGACACATGTGAGAATGCTGTTCATTGACCACAGTTCAATACCATCGTGAAGATTGTTAAACTCCTCTAAACGGTGGTAAGATTGAGCCTTGTAATATTTGCACAACCACTAACAGTAATAATAATAATGGCTTATATTTATATAGCGCTTTTCACGGGACTCAAGGACGCTTTACATGTTTGTGAGGACAAAACAGTAGAGAAAAGAAAAAAGGATAATACAAGTACAGAATAAATCAATTACAGAACAGGAGGGTGGAGCATTAACAGAGGCCAAAGGCCTTAGTGAAGAGGTGGTGCTTGAGGAGTTTTTTGAAAATGTTGAGAGATTCAGTGTTGCGTAGTTCAGCAGGGAGAGAGTTCCAGAGGGTGGGGGCTGCGACACAGAAGGCTCTGTCTCCAAAGGTTTTCAATTTGGTTTTGGGGATGGAGAGCAAACCTGAGTTTGAGGACCGTAGCCTTCTGAGTGCAGTGTAGGGTTGGAGGAGGTCGGTTAAATATGGTGGAACTAGAGCGTGGAGGGATTTTATAGGTGAGCAGGAGGAGTTTGTAAGTGATGCAGGCCTTTATCGGGAGCCAGTGGAGGTGAATGAGGGTCGGCGTGATGTGCTGCACATATTGAAGTCGTTTCAGGATGTTGTCAGGTACACCGAACAGAACTCCATTACAGTAATCCAACGGGAGGTGATGAAAGCATGAGTGAGGGTTTCTGCAACAGAGTCAGGGAGTGAAGGCCGGAGTCTGGAGATATTTTTGAGGTAAAAGAAGGCGAATTTGATGACGGATGTGAAGGAGAAGGTGGAGTCAAGAATAACGCCCAGGTTGTGGACCTCGGGGGATGGGGCGATGGAGCAGGCAATTGCCTAGTGACAGTATTACTTAAATTCTCATTCATTCATTCTACTCATTAATATATTTTATTTTAGTTTATAATTTATATTTTAGGTGTATATTTTATTTTATTACTTAAGTTTTTTAATTATTATTTCTGCTTTTGTGCAGAAAAGAACTATTTTCTTTCTAAATATTTTTGAGCATGGCTAGAAGGGAGCCTGTGAGAACTTGTTGTGCACATGATAACGTCTTGAAAGAAACATTTTAAAACATACAAAATATTAAATAAGACCTTTGAAAAGAACTAGTCTGTGATGTGTTACTGTTTCTTCTTCTCTGTTGCTGCAGTGCAGGGTTTCTTCTCGCTTTAGTGCCACCTGTAGGTCAGAGGAGTGAAAAGACAAAAAAAACCATTTGCTTTTGTTGTTTCAGGTTCTTCAGTCCTCTTTCATCAAAAACAACCTCAGACTGCAGCTCTGCCTCCAACAGCATCGACAACAAGGTTGGTACGACAGGTTGTTGGTACGACAGGTTAGTCACCTGTAGGTGACATGTCGTTAATCATGTCGTACTGAAACATGACGATTCAAGTTTGAAATTACAGTTAAAATTTTAATCTTTTCTAATGACGATAGAAACAAAGGTCAATGAGATGGACTGAACTGGCGTCAGTGAGTGTTTGTGTTGTTTCAGGAGAACGTGGTCGTCTCTCAGCAGCAGCGACTTGACGATCAGCTGCTGAAAAACAGACGACCTGCATCAACTAAGAGGACAAACTCTGACCTGGAGATAACAGACGAGGAGGCGACGACCTCCAAACGAGGCTGCCCCTCCTCCTCATCTCTGGTGGGGGGGCTGGAGTCGGAGCTGCTGAGTCCACAGCGGCAACAGGAGGAGGGCGATCGACGATTCGCTCAGCTCCTCCAGAAGGAACTCAACCACGAGGAGAAACTGAGAACCACAGACAGACGCAAAGGTTCTGCTGATGCTTACCCGCTCCGCGACAAAGGAGGAAAGGTTGGTGTCACCACGCCTAACAGATCGTCAAGGAAGATGACGAAGATCTCCTCCATCTCGTCCTCGTCCTCGTCCTCCTCCTCCTCCTCCTCGTCCTCCTCCAGCAGGGGACAGAAACAGACCACCCTGACTGACATGTTCTCCATGAGCAGCTGAAGCTCTCTCTCTCTGTCTCTCTCTCTCTCTCTCTCTGTCTCTCTCTCTCTCTCTCTCTCTCTCTCCCTCTCTCTCCCTGACGTTTTCATATTTTCATTGCTTATAATAAAGAAAAACAAAAATTATTCAGTCACGTGATTTTGTCACATGTTTAAAATGTGTTCATCCAGAAGATTTGTGTCTTCCTGATTGGATGTCTGATGATGTCACACGTCAACGACACATGACTCAGCTCGACTTTTATCTTCAGTCTGAAAACTTGACGATTAAATGTTTATAGTTACGACCGATGAGACTTGATTAAACAATCGTAAAGAGTTAAACAGTTCCGATGAAATAAAATAAAGTGTAAACAGATGTTTTCAGAGGAAGTTTCATCATGTTCAGGATTGTGTGGTTCCTCTGTGGTCATGTGATCGACGTGTGAAGCTCATCACGTCCTCGTGGATCAGACGTGTCGTGTGTTTGAACCCCTGACTCAGACTGAATCATGTCCCTTTTTCTGAAATTCAGGAAACAGTGGCGGGGGGACAAGACTCCCATGAGTCTTCGCTGCTCTGTGACTCAAACTGATCTAAAATAAGACGAGAACTGAAAATAGAGAAAAGGATGAAGTGACCTCTGACCTCTTTCACTGGTTTGCTCTGATCATACCTTGTATTGATTAACTGTCGCCATCTGATCACATTGTTTAATTAATCCATAATGATTGTTATTGGTCTTTAGTGACCAGATGTGTGAGTGAACATCTGGACCCCAAGGACAGAGGGGTGCTTCAGGTTTATTGGCATCAGGATGTTTCCTGTTTCCACACAGCTGTGGGCGTGTCTTTGTTTCTGTGTGAACGTTCTAAAAGTTTGTTCCTCAGACTGAAGTGGATCAGCGGCTCGGCACTGTGAGTCTTATTTCAATGTTTTTTATCAGACTTTTTTTTAGGAATTGCTGAAATTGTTAAACTATCATTTGTAATTTTTCTGTCATTGACGCATAAAAGTTGTTTGTTTATTTTGTAAACAGACATTTCAGTGTCTAACTGAAAATGTTAACCTAATAATAAAAAATAGTTTTTTAATCTTATCTTCATTCTATCACTATACGTTTTTTTATTACATTTTTTATTAAATGTCTAAAGTTACTTTCAAATTCATTATATAGAGGATTACAATAGAGGAGAGAGTCCAGGAATAAAGACAATAAGTGATGATTATATGTAAAATGTTATGAATGATAGCAACATTCATATGATATGATGAAGATCATAAATAACAATATTAAAAATAATTGTCATCTGGAGTCAGAGATACCTGCAGAATATGAGGGAGGTAACAAGTACAACATTAGTGACGTAGTAAAATAAATGAATGTGGCCATAGAAAGACAAGCTGCTGTTTGAATTGTCCATTTTGCTGCAGAACCTTAACTGAGTGAAATAACCCAAAAGTATTTCAGGATCCACCATAATAAGAGCTGTTGGAATTCTCTAAAGGACAACAATGCAGTCAAATGTTTCCCTGTGGGTATCACAGCCGCACGTCATCCTTTCACCGCTGGCTGTCGAGCTGCTGTCCACAAAACAACGTGGGCTTCATACTGTAGAATAGATGATTAACAAAGTTTTTTGGGGAAACCTGGTCTGATTAGGAGAGATTGCATTCATCCTACTTTGGATGGAGCAGCTCTTATTTCTAGAAATATGACAAAGTTTATTAGACAGTACTCACCTTGACAATCCAGAGTTGAGACCAGGAAGCAGAGTTGCAGTCTTACACGTTTCTCTGTGCTTCTATTAGAGCAGTCACCCTCATAGTATCCCTCATACTATCCTATAGGAACTGTGTCTGCCCCCGGACCACCTAAATTCATTAAATCTAAAGTAAACAGGAGAGGAGTAACACATTCAAACCTAATACAAGTTAACACAACCAATATATGAGTACCAAAAAACGGAAGTATAAAATGCGGTTTATGAAATATCAGCTCCCTCAATCCAAAATCCCTACTTATTAATGATCTATTGTTAAATCAGACTTATCAACTCTTGACCGACAGGTAGTTATAACTCGTTTGAAAATCTTATAATCAGCCTCATACTTCCCAGCCTGAAATCACATAAACCAGTTCATCTAGTTATCGTAGATCGTCCTCCTGCCCCTTACTCTGAATTCTTCTCTGAATTCTCTGAGTTTCTATCTGAGCTCGTTCTTAGGACAGATACAATCATTATAACAGGTGATTTCAACATTCATGTAGATGTTGCCAACAACAGCCTTAGTTCAGCTTTTAACTCAACAATAGACTCAATTGGTTTCACCCAACATGTGAATAAACCCACTCACTAGTTGATAACTTTGTTAATAGAACAGCAGCCTCATTAAAAACAACCCTTGACGCTGTGGCCTGCTAAAAAAGAAGAAAGTAAATCAGGAGATTAGCTCCATGGTTTAATTCTCAAACACGTGTTTTAAAACAGACATCACGGAAGCTAGAGAGGAAGTGGCGTTCCACCCGTCAATATGATTTTCACCTGGCCTGGAGAGATAGTCTGATAAATAACAAGAAGGCCAGAAGCTCCTATTATTCTTTATTAATAGAAGAAGATAAGGTTCTTCTTCAGCTCTGTAGCTGACAGAGAGTCACACCTCTACTGATCCATCTATTCCTCTAACTCTGAGAAGCAATGATTTCATGAACTTCTTCACCAATAAAATTATAACCATCAAGGAAACAATCCACAACCTCCATAAACAGCACAGATCCACGGTCCAGAAACCATAGAACCACCTGTAGCACCAGATTTATATCTGGACCTCTTTTCTTCAGTTGATCTTCTGAACTGACGTCACTAGTTTCATCATCTAAACCAACAACTTGTCTTTTAGACTCTGTCCCAACTGGACTGTTTAAGGAAGTTTTCACCCTAATTGACAGTTTCATATTGAATCAGATTAATATGTCTTTGTTAACCGGCTGCGTACCACAAGCTTTTAAGGTAACTGTAATTAAACCTCTGCTTCAAAATCCCACTGTTGATCCAGATGTTGTAGCTGATTAGACCCAAATCAAACCTTCATTTCCAAAACCCTAGAAGAAGCTGTTGCTAACCAGCTTTGTGATGACTGAGACAGAAACGATCTGTTGGAAAACCTTCAGTCAGGATTTAGAGTCATCACAGAAACAGCTGTTAACAGTTACTAACGACCTTTTCATGTCCTCAGATAATGGACTTGTCTCTTACTGGTCCTGTTGGATCTTAGTGCAGCATCTGACCCCACAGATCATAAGATCCTGTTACAGAGAAAGGTCAAAGTTGTTGAAACCAGCAGACCAGTCTTTAAAGTACAGATTGATGGCACAGGGTTCTCCTCTTCTTCTTCCTCCTCCTCCTCTCTCCTTGCTGCCGACAGCATTGGTATCCACACCAAATCGCTCTCTCACCCCTGGAACCATGTCCTCACCTGTAACAGGCTCTAACCTCTTTATATACAGTCTATGGCTCTAACACAGGGACGCTGTCATCAGTTCGATGCTCAAACTCCTTGGTGCTAATCTCAGCAGGTGGATCAACAGCTGTCGGTTCCTCTGGTGAAATCACCAAACCTCTTTCCCTTCAGTAATTTCTTATTGTGGAGGCCTCCACATCAGCCCAGGCTCCCTTAGCATGAGGACAGCATCCAGGAGGCTGAGTCTTTTTGTCTATGTCTACAGCAGTAGCTCTGCTGCCCTCACTGATGTGGCGCAACACACTGCACACAAGCTTTAGCTCTTCTGATGATATCCTGGTCACAGGGCTGGAGAATGGGGGTTAGGGTTCAAATATTAATCTGATTTAATATGGAACTGTTGATGAGAGGAAAAACTTCCTTAAAATGTCCAGTTGGGACAGAGTCTAAAAGATAAGTTGATGGTTTAAATAGATGAAGAGACCAGTGAAATCAGCTCAGAAAGATTTATACAAACTGTAAAGAACTTTTAACAATATTCTTAACTTAGGCTATAAACAGAGAAGATAACCTAAAAACAAATACTTTGTAGTTAATGAAACATTTATTGACCTTGAGTAATACGAAAATAAAAGTATGGAGGCTATATTGTTGTTGTGAACAGAATCTCCTGCTGCTTAATGTGTCAACATGTGGAGAAACTCTGGACTCTCCAGAGATCGTATGAAACGTCTTAACAAACTCTGAGCAATTTTAAATAAATAACTTTCTCTCACCAGATGCACACACTGTAACACAGTTGAACATTGTAACATGTTCACTTAGTTGTTTGTACATGAAAATTCAAAAATATAGGACCAACATCAGAACCCAGAGGAACTCCACTAAAGAACCATGAGAAACTCACACAGATCCTTGAAGAACTCCAGCTTTATTTGACCTATATTACAAACCTCCTCATCAGCTGATTGGACGGTTTGAGTGACAACTTTCAGGTCATCAATTGATTGTATAAAGATCAAAGATGTGGGGGAGGAGCCCTGGCCCTGTTTCATCGTGTCGTCATGTGAACCCAACAGATGTGTGTGTCGAGGTGTCTACAGTGTGTGGGCATGTCTCTGGTTCCCATGGCAATCATCTGCATGTTGTCCAACATCCTGCTGCTGCTTCCTGAGCTGAAGACCAACTTCCTGTTGGAGGGTCATGTGACCAGGGAGGCCACATGGGCCACAGGTCTCTGGGCGTCAGGCTTTCTGGTACGTTTGCGTTGTTTGAGTTGTATCGTCAAATTAAACAGTGAACGTTAAACATGGCTGAAACTGGTTCCAGGTTCTTCTTGGAGCTCGAGCGTCTATTCGCAGCAGCGGCACCAGAGGCTGCTGTGCATTCAGGCGTCAGGTGAGCTGAGGGGGTGTGGTCTCAGATCAAAAAGGTGGATAATTGGATTATTTTTTGAAAAGGTTTTGTCTTTTTTTACAGATGTTGTGTCAGGTGCTGAACTCCACGGGTTGTCTGGTGGCAGCTGGTGGCTGTTGTCTGGTCAGTGTTACTGGCCTCACTCAGGGGCCCCTCTGTCTCTACAACACCACCACTGGCCCCGTATGGGGGGTCCCACTGCGGCCCCTTCATGACTGGTGAGACACTCTCACTAACACACACACACACACGAATGAAAATGTCCACATGTTTTGACTCTTGCTGTCTCTCGTCCTTCAGTCAATCAAGTTACCTGTACAATGCCACCCTGTGGTCAGGAGTGTGTCTGCAGCCTCGTGCTGTGGTTCAGTGGAATGTAGTTCTGTTCAGTGTGATGGGGGGTGCAAGCGGGCTGCAGACTCTCCTCTGTGCAGCAAACGTCCTGAACTCAGTGCTGGGCCTGCTGCTGGGACGAGGTCTCCACGGCAACAAGGTCAGTAAGTGAGAAACTGAGGTTCAACCCCAAACATTAATATAAAATAATATAAACTTTGTGTGTGTGTGTGTGTGTGTGTGTGTGTGTGTGTGTGTGTGTGTGTGTGTGTGTGTGTGTGTGTGTGTGTGTGTGTGTGTTTACAGGTCAGTCCAGTCTCAGTTTAAGACGCCCCCTGGTGGATCCTGAATGAGGACGACATTCAACACTTCATGATATCAAGTTATAAAATCTTTGAAATGGGTTGAAATCTTTGAGCTTGAAAATTTGTTTTATTTTGAAAAGCACAGAAGCACTTTGGATAAAATAAGACTTAAAGATAAATAATGTCAATTATTATTAATTAGGGTTCATTATTATGATGATATATTATTTATATATATATAAATTATATATGACACAAACTTGTCATTCGTCAATGTTCTTGTTTTGTATCAGTCAGATAAGTGTGTGTCAGGCAGCATGTGAGTAATAAAGTGTATGACTGAGTGTTTTCACTGATTGTGTATTTCTTCCTAAACATTGTGTTGTGTTACATAGTTTTACTCATGTCAACATGTGTTTAACTTCATCTTTTGAGTTTGATTGACATGATGTGCACTTTTTTACATTTCGTAATCCTTTGTTGAGCTTTTTTCTCACCACACACACACACACACACACACACACACACACATGATACAAATGATAAGAATTAACATCACAGCTCGATAAAATACACTGAAACCAACATAAAACTAGACGTACAAGGATGCCCCCCCATCATCAGTTAACGGTTTAAGATGGAAATATATTATTTTAAGTTTGAAATTAAATGTTTAGTGAGGAAATATATTTTGTGGTAATTGGCATTCTATTATTTACGTCGGCAGTAACAACATCTGACTACGTCACAAAAATCTATATTGATTCGGTGTGTACGTCATCCTTTCAGCACTGGCTGTCAAGGTGGTGTCCAAATAACAACGTGGGTGTAGTGGAAAAATAACTAAGTGTGGTTGAAACCTATTTTGTAGTTGAAATGTAAGTTTTTGCAGACCTGTCTAAAGACTTTTATGACCTGAACGGTTTATGATCTGAAACTTTTATGACCTGAAACGTTTATGACCTTTTTATTACTTTATGTCTGCTCTATCTCCAAAGGAAACATATGTAAATCAGTTTTCTATGTTTACATTCCTCTCTCAAACTGCGCCTACAGAACCAGCCTGAACTGGCTCAGACAAACAGCCTTAGTTCTCCTATATAAGATCCTTGCATTTGACTGTTCTCCATCTTCACTCCGAGATCCCTGTGACTCTCTGTGTTGATCCTTTCTGCAGAAAGCCCCTATTAAAATACACAAAGACAAATTTGGTGTTCCAGCCTCTTGTATTTCCAGATTTCCATCACAAGGGCTTCGCTGATAATTGGCGAAGTTTTTGGGGAAAACCTGGTCTGATTAGGAGAGATTGCATTCATCCCAGTTTGGATGGAGCAGCTCTCATTCTAGAAATATGGCAAAGTTATTAGACAGTACTCACCGTAATAATCCAGAGTTGAGACCAGGAAGCAGAGTTTGCAGTCTTACACGTTTCTCTGCGCTTCTATTAGAGCAGTCACCCTCATAGTATCCCTCATACTATCCTATAGGAACTGTGTCTGCCCCCGGACCACCTAAATTCATTAAATCTAAAGTAAACAGGAGAGGAGTAACACATTCAAACCTAATACAAGTTAACACAACCAATATATGAGTACCAAAATTAGAATTCTATTATCATCTGTGTATATCAGATAATATCAATCAATCACATTCTATTTGTCTCATATTCCCAGTTGTCTCATAGATGTTAACAGGAGCAACTTCCTCTGTTCTTCACTCAACTAGAGTCAAATAGAAAACTTCATGATCAGTGAATAAAGCTCAGTCCATGTGAGGATCCTCTCCCAGGACACAAGTCCAACAGGTGCTGATGGAACTGAACACATCAACACAAACATACACATCAACACATCAACACCTCAACACAACAACACAACAACAGGATTCACTACATGAGAAGAACCAGTTTGTAACTTCATGTTTAAAGTGTTTCTACAGAATGTGTGATGGAGATGAAGGAGCAGTCCAGTTGTGTTCATAATCCTCGATCAGCTCGATCCATCATCACCATCCACCATCGTGTAAATACTGTAATCAAATGTAAGGAAATTATTATTATTACTTTTAAATATTTTCATTAATCCAAATATTAGAAATAATCACATTTGCAGTAAAATATGGAAGCCTATTTAAATATATATAAATAATATAATATATAATATAAAGTGATCAATGCAATCAATAAGGCTAATGTTTATTTACAGAGACAGGAAACAGGGTGAGAGAAGAAGTGATTGGTCATTATTTACTGACTTAATCTTAAAATATTATATTTCCTTCTTAAAGTATATTTCTGAATGTTACGTTTGTTTTTAACAATGCCAAGTTTTTTTTCCATCTTAAAACATATTTAAATACCATATTTAGGGCCCGAGCACCGAATGGTGAGAGGCCCTATTGAAATTGAAAGGATTATTGTGACTAAAGTGATTTGGCTTTTTGAGGGCTTTAACATGCTGAACTTCTTACCAAACTTTGCACAAAATTAGAAAGTGGTGAAAATTTACGTATTCTGGAGTAATTTGAAATGGGCGTGGCAAAATGGCTCAACAGCGCCCCCTGGAACACAGCCCCTAGGTTTCCCTTTGACCGATCTTCACAAAAATCGTAGCCCAGGTGTATCGTGACCAATCATAAAAAAAAGTCTCAAGGAGCATTATGAAAAAACGCAACAGGAAGTCCGCCATTTTGGTTTTAGTGGCCATTTTGGCCATATTCCACATTTTTACTTTGATGTACTTGTCCCAGGGCTTTTATCTGATCAACTTCTAATTGAGATGAGTGTCATCACAACAAGACGGAGATCAAAACTAACTCAAAGATCGATTTTTCGTCACACGGTGTGACCGTGGCGTGGCGTCAAAATTTGATTACACGCCATCAAAACACGAGGTTCTGTATCTCGGACATACATTGTCCAATCGAGTCCAAACTAGACACGTAAGACAAGAGTCCCGGCCTGATGACATCTACACAGAAATCATGACTTAAAATCACAGCGCCCCCTGGTGCAACAGGAAATGTCTTGTTTTTGGAACGTCTTACACGTGGAGGTATTCCTCCTCACCCACTGCCCGCAGCCACGTCAAACCTGTGTCAAATGGGTCTCAAGACATTGATAATGAAGGCATAAGATTACTGTGACTTTTCGTCAAACGCCATAATAGTGGCGTGGCATCAAAGTTCATCAACTCGCCATGACACACGAAAATTACTATAACTTCGGTGTTGGAGGTTCAAACTCCCTCAAACTACATTTGTGTAGCAACAGCCCCCCCCTGCAGACATTCGAGATGGTTTTTAAGAAATGGCGCGTGGCATAATAACTGACTAGCGCCCCTAAAGTGCAGCCCCGGCAATACGATTGGCCGACAATGTACAAAAATCGACAGGGACATGTGTCTTTTCATAACAAAACAAATAAGTCTCTTGGATAGATATGCTCGACCAAACAGGAAGCCCGCCATTTTGACTTTAGTGGCCATTTTGCCCATATTCCACATTTATACTTTGATATACTTGTCCCAGGGCTTTTATCTGATCAACCTCAAATTGAGATGAGTGTCATCACAACAAGACTGAGATAAAAACTAACTCAAAGATCGATTTTTCGTCACACGGTGTGACCGTGGCGTGTCCTCAAAGTTTGATTACACGCCATCAAAACACGAGGTTCTGTATCTCGGACATACATGGACCAATCGAGTCCAAACTAGACATGTAAGACAAGTGTCCCAGCCTGATGACATCTACACAGAAATTATGACTTAAAATCACAGCGCCACCTGCTGGCTACAGGAAGTGACATGTTTTATACTTTGATGCACTGCTCCTGGCTGCTTTACAATATACAGCTCAAAAGAGCTCAGTCAAGTCATTTGACCATGGTCAGAATTGTGACATTTCCTCAAACCGTTTAAACGTTGAGGTGCGGCGAAGGATCATCCTTCGCCAAAGGACACGATGTTGTCATAACTCCAGTGTGAATTGTCCCATCACCGCCAAACTTCTGTCTCATGATCAGAGACCAAGCCTGAACAGCTCCATGTGTCAATATTTCCTCAGTGTCATAGCGCCACCTACTGATTCGCCATGAAACAGGAAGTACTTTGTAAATCCACTCTGCATTATCCAACCGGCTCCGAACTGCTGACCTATGATCACAATCTTGACCTGAACACATCCATATATTAATATTAGTTCAGGGTCATAGCGCCACCTACTGATCAGTGTGAAAATTAAGTTGTTGTAACATTGTCCGATTGACACAAAATTGCTCACGCTACATCAGAGCCCCTACTTGAACAGATATATTAGTCTGTAGGTAATAATAGTGATGGCGCCACCTACTGGCAACAGGAAGTAAGCTTTGTTTTACAACTATCATTCGATTTACATAAAATGTTCACAGTGTGTTGTGCAATTGATGGCGTGGATCGTAATGAGCAATTAGCAGGCAAGGATCGACGTCGCTCGACGGACGCAGGAAGTGCAGCGTTTGTCCTTGCCGCAGTGCGCAAAACGCGTGCAACGCGGAGACGTGCGCTTGGTCATTGATCGCTCTCTCCACCGACCGCAACAGGCTTCAACGTGCGGGTGCTCGGGCCCGTCAGTGCTACAACGTAGCCCTAGTTCTACATTGAAACCGTATTATTCCCCATTAAAAATTATATTTAAACTATATATAAACATTCTTCCACATTAAATTATATTTGAGACCTATTTCTATTTTAAAATATTACAATTGAAAAATGATATTTTGAAAAAAAATTACACAAACCTGCTCTTGGTTCTGTGTGTGTGTGTGTGCGCGTGTGTCTGTCAGTCAGAGGACAGTGCGCAGATGACGCAACAGGTGGGCGTGGCCTGCAGTGACCTCACCTGTCCTCTCAGGTGATTTAATCTGCGACAACAAGAGCTGCTGAACACGAGAGTGACTCATTGTTCCTGCAAAGGTGAGTCGATCCGACTTGTTTAAACCAGATCCAGATCCAGATTCAGGTGCACATCCGGATCAGAGGACGCAATGAACCCACACGCACTCGGTGTCCTGACCCTGTGTCTCCTGCTCGGGCCCGGCCTGGCTCTGAACTGTACCTGGGACAGCTCCATCGATCCGGATCAGGTCCAGGACGGAGACTCTGGGTTCGTCCTGGGAGAAGCGGAGGCGTTGGACCCGCAGAGGTGCCAGGAGAAGTGCTGCGCTGAGTCGGACTGTGACGTCGCTGTGGTCGGGTACCCGGCGGACGGAGGGCCGCAGTGTGAGCTGTGGAGCTGTGGGAACCAGAACCAGAACCAGAACCGGCAAGTGTGCGTTTTCAGGCGCAGCTCCCAGTTCCAGGTTTTCCGCAAGCAGGGGAAGAAAGTTGACTCGAGCCCGGAGAAGCTGCACATCCTCCCGCTGCTGAGCTCCACTGATCCGCCAAGCAACCACGGTGAGGTCATCACTACACAGGATCCATTATTTAGTATTATTGATCAGGTCTCATCGATCAGGGCCTGGTCCACCTTCTGAGGGGCCCCAGGCCCAAAGTCTGTGTTGTGCCCCTGGTGACCCCCCCCTGTTCATTATTTCACCAGAAACAGATTCACTGATCAACTGATCGGAAAAACTAAACCTGTTAGACCTATTGATACAATAACAATCCAAACAAAATACTTCATAGACAATGTAAACATAATATTCAACAAGATATTAATAAAAAAATTATCTATCAGTTCAATTGTTGTTTCATCTGTACATTTAAAGATGGTAAATAATCATAATGAACCAGAACATGAAGATTAAAAAGCTTTAACTCAATTTTATTCCATTTCAAAGAATGTGTTTTCTCTGTTAGTTTCTTAACACATTATATAAAAAGTACTGAACTATTTTCAGTCTTTTCAGAGGTCGTCTGACAATTTCATGTTTTATATTTCTACGATAAGAACCAATCAGGTTTGGACCTGGACGCAAGGATTGGCTCTCCTCAGTGACATCATCATTTCAGCTGTTTGTTTATTATTGTTGATTTGTTTAGTTTGTAAAATAAACAATCGCTCAAAGAAAATCAAATGATCAGTCGATCAGTTTCCTGTCGATCAGAAAACGTTAATTTTTGATCCTTGATCAGATTTTCCAGCGTCTGATCTCAGTTTAACGTGTCGCGTTCAGAAAGTGACTCAGAGGAAGAATGTTGCTGCTCCGGCTTGACTGGTTTCACCTGCACAGGTGTTGTGTGTTACTGAGTGAGTGTGTGTGTGTTGTGTGTGATACTGTGTGTTGACGTCTGTGTTGTTCTCCTGTCAGTTCTGTGTCGTCTGCCGGTGAAGGTGGGGTTGTGCCGTGCTGCATTCCCGAGGTTTTTCTACAACGTGACAGAACAGAAATGTCGCAGCTTCGTGTACGGAGGCTGCGAGGCCAACGGCAACAACTTTGAGTCTGAAGACGAGTGCGAGTCAACCTGCAGCGGCGTTACAGGTAAATCCCCTTTCAACACGTCCTGATGCTTACGACACCTGTACTTCCTCTTTAGTTACCATGACGACAGGTGCCAGGTGTGTGTGGTCAGACCGGTTCTATGAATAAAAAAACATTTAAATCGGATACTTTATACAAAAGAAAACTACATGTCACACACACACACACACACACACACACACACACACACACACACACACACACACCAGTGAACATAGAACCTGTCTGATCCTCCACTGAGACCTGAGAGCTTCCAGGTTACTGGTCCGGCTGTAGAAGGCGTGTTCTATTTTCAGGCGAGTTGCTACCAAGGCTTTGAAGCACTTCTCCACATCTGTCCAGCCTTCACCCAACATCTGGTTCTTCCTGCTCTTCCAGGTGGCCAGTTTAGCCAAGCAGGAAGTTGACCAGGACGAGTGTTGCTCTGTTTCCTTTGTGGTATTTAGGCCCAAAAACAAACAACGAGAGAGAAAAGTTCTCCCCCAGAGCCTCCACCCACTGCTGCAGTAATCTAAATAAAACCTCTAGTCCAGGACAAGTCACCACCAGGTGCTCTACCGTCTCCCTATCACCACAGAAACCACATCCCTCCCCAGTGCTCGGGTCCAGGTGAGCTCTGTGTCTGTTTGTAGCTAAAGCTCCATGTATAATCCTCCACTGGAGGTCACCCACCCGTTTCTCAACAGGAGGTTTATACAGGACCCTCCACCTGCCTTCGGGGGGGCAGCCTGCAGCAAAAACCCCTCAGTCCACGTCTCCTTGACATCCAGCCAGAGAGCGAAGGTTCAGCACCTTCACACAGCTGACATAAAGCTGCTTCTTCCCACAAGAGCTGAAACTACCCAGCACCGGTGTTTTTGAAGGAAAGAAGCAGTCCACTCTCCTCTCGCCACCCGTCAGCAGCAGGGCTGACGATCAGAGAGGGAAACAGGTACTCACAGTCATCATCCCATTGGTCAGCTAGAGTACGATTTTCAGCAACCGCTCTCAGTGGCACAGACAGGGACTGCAACACTTCCTCCACGATCCTCTTCAGAACTCTGGAGGACCTGATGTTGTTGGGTGTTTCCCAAGATGAGTCGGTGAGATGGCCCAGTTTAACGATGCCAGCCTCAACAAACTTACTTCTCAGAACTGCAGAGGAAAATGTGGTTGTTTTCAGTCAGTCATTGTAGAAGAGCGGCTCCTCAAACAGCCACATCCCTGGTCTGGGATCAGGAGTCCGCTTGATCTCCAGCGTCTGCCAGGTGTTCACCACTGAGCTGTAGAACGGTGTCAGTCCGGTCAGGTCATCTTCACATGATCTCATCATGAAGAGATGTTAGTCCAGCCCCAGCCGGCTTGTGTGAGGAGAAGGAGCCAACCAGCAGAGACTGCAGCCGTACAACACCTTCTGCACCGTCTGCAGTCTGAAGGCTGCGGTTCAGGACACAATGTCAATGAGTCCTTGTCCTCCCTCTGCCACAGGGAGATACAGGGCCGACGCCCTCAGCTAGTGCTGACCAGACCAGAAGAACTTCACCAGGAGAACGCTGCCCCAGACCTGGACCAAGTTATTCACTATCAGAACTCTTCCCCTGTAGGACAGATAAGGTAGAAACCATTCTCATTTAGACAACTTGGCTTCTACCTTTTTCAGCACAAGGATGACTAAAAATGTGGCTCCTCCCCCGATCCTATCTAAAGTAGAATCAGAAGTTTTTCTGCATCTTGTTTTAAACAGGACATGACACCAAATGTAAAATCCAGAAAGGTATTAATCTCCTCCTCTAACATCCATGGACCCGACCACAGCTTCAGTCTGCACTTCCCCGGCTGAATTATCCTTAGACACCAAGCCGTGAGAGCCGCCTGCAAACTACTACACAAAACCACAGCAACATGATTTGTGTAACCCTAACTCTGACCAGAGAGTGGTTGACATGTTTGTAGACGTTTCACTCGTCCTCCTGATCATTGATAAAGTGGGAACATGTCAGGGTTCTACCTCCACCTGAGACCTGAGGATATGATAACATCCGACGTTTTCAAAATGCGGATTGTATTTAAATTTTTATTTTTCTGGTTTTATAGCAATATGCTTCCATAGACCATCATTTACACAGAGGTGATAATTATTGTTTGTCTGTTTTACTGTGTGTGTTCAGGTTCAGTTCTCCCTCCTGACTCAAGCCCTCCTCCAGTTGAACGTCATGTCAAAGCAGCTCGAATGGTTCCAGCCGTCGACACAAGTAAGGACTGTTGTGTGTGTGTGTGTGTGTGTGTGTGTGTGTGTGTGTGTGTGTGTGTGGTGTGTGTGTGTGTGTGTGTGTGTGTGTGTGTGTGTGTGTGTGTTGTGTGTGTGTGTGTGTGGTGTGTGTGTGTGTGTGTGGTGTGTGTGTGTGTGTGTGTGTGGTGTGTGTGTGTACTCATTATCTCTTGGTCCAGGTGCAGCTGAGTCTGAACCTGCTGTCACAGAGTCGTTCACACCTCAGTACACAGGTAACCACACATGCATTAACATCCTCACATATTAAAGTTCTACAAGATCTGTTTAATAAGTAATAAATATGACTCGCGTTTCATCATTTTGTATCAAATTATCGTCTGTTACAACAAAAAAACGGTTCTGAAGAAAGAAAATGAACATAAATGTCAACGTCAGCAGAGAGAGTGTCGTATATTTAAGCAGCAGTGATGTTGAAGATGATGATGAAGGAATCTCCGCGGACACCGTTCTTGCTTGTATAATAAGGTTTATTACACAGAAGTTACAGGTCAGGACGGGTACCTAGGTATACCCGGAGACGTTCTCGGCCAATGAAGAAGTCTCCCTCGCCGGTGCCGGACAAGCCTTCATATAGGGAAGTTGTTTCCGCCAAGGAAATAAGACAAAATGACGTCATACATAGGGGCCTCTAATACAAAACATGCTTCCTACTTAAAGATGGAAACCCCTCTATCCACTTCCTACTTAAAGATGGAAACCCCTCTATCTAACAGGTCAAAGAGAGTTTCTCCGGGTCACAGAGAACTTAACAAGTATCATATCGAATAATAATTAGATTCCTCTGAGAGTCAGGAAACGAGGGGCCCCCTAACCATGAATATGTCATTAACAAGGGGCCCCCTAATCATGAACATGTCATTAACAATCTATGTTAGCTGAATATACCACAAGAGAAAGATGGAGAGTAGAAGGCGTGAACTTTGATCGAACGTGAGTCGATGGTTTATCCTAGTTTCACATTTTCTTTCTTCAACAGATATGTCGGCTGATGAATATGCAGGTATGTTAGTTCTCACACACGTTCTAAGATCTGGTTCTAACACTTTCCAGCACATGGTCCTAAAATGGTTTAACATATTTTAACACGTGGTTCTAAGTTGTCATTCGTACATGTAATGCTAAGATGTTCTACGATGTGGTTCTAACGCATTCTCACATCTGGTTCCTATTTTCATATATTTTGTCCATCAGCCGCTCAAGAACATCAGCTGCTCCTAGTTGTACCTGATGGAACCATGTGAACGACTTGGGCTCTCTAAATATTAATAATTACAAAAATTCTAAGAACTCTAATTCTGAATTGATGTATTTTAACATGTGTGGACACGTGTATCCATGTAGAAGCATGTCTACAGATGTTTGATCAGCTGCTCTGTGTGATGAACAGAACCAAAGGATGTCAGCATGAAAACATTCAGAGCACCTGAGTCTATGGTACGGTCAGGACAAACTTACATGTCTGTCTTCTTATCCAATCAGAGCGGTGTGGGGCCGAGCCTCAGGCGGGTCCCTGCAGGGCAGCGTTTCAGCATTGGTTCTACAACCGCCACGCAGGTACCTGTCAATCATTCATCTATGGAGGCTGCAGAGGAAACAAGAACAACTACATCAGCGAGGAGAGCTGCATGGCTGCGTGTACAGGTGAGACGCATGCACCTGTCTGCACCTGTGCAGGTGAGACTCATATACCTGAGTTGCTCACTAACAACATGTTGGTGTCTCATCCCTCAGTGTCCGTCCTGCCGTCCTCTAAGAAATCAGCTGATGATGTTTCCACAGAAAATAAAGGTCAGACACAAACCGTCACTTCTGAGCAGTTTGTCCTGAGCAGCTGCATCAATAATGATTGTCTCCATCTCAGATGAGTGTCTGTTGACCCCTGACCCTGGTCCGTGTCGAGCTGCATTCCCAAAGTTCTTCTTCAACCACAACACTGGCACCTGTCAGTCATTCTTGTACGGTGGTTGCCATGGAAACCTGAACCGTTACGGCACCTTGGAGGAGTGTATGAGCCACTGCAGTCAAGACGGTAACGACCAAATCTTCACGTGACGTCAGTCCTCACGTGGCGTCTGACCTCACGTGGCGTCTGACCTCACGTGGCGTCTGACCTCACGTGACATCTGACCTCACGTGACATCTCTCCTCATGTGACGTCTGTTCTCACATTCTTTTCCTCCAGGTTCGTTTGACACTCGTGGGAAAAGCCGTAACCGCTGGACTGCAGGTCAGTTTTTCCTTTCAAAAGAGGTTACACAAGTAACTTCTCAAACGTTATCATTTTCTGATTGTAAAATAAAAGTGAAGGAAGCGGCGTGTTTCAAAATAAAAGCACATCTCACTGATCCTGGTTCAGGTTTTCTAAATAAAAGCATGATCATCTTCCCTCCCCAGCGTTCTTCCTCTTCATCACTCTGGCCGCCATATCCGCTCTGCTGCTGGTGACGCTCGTCCTCGTCTCTCTGAGACGTCACCGTCTGTCCCACCGTCCCTCCATCAGGTGAGGTTAACCCTGCTCCACACTGACCCCTGCTGGTCCACAACACAACAAGTGTCTCTTCATTGACTCATGTTTTTGTTTGACAGTGATAAAGAGGAGCTGCTTCCTAGTGACCAGTCGTCTGTTGAGTCTCTGACTCCGCCAGAGAGTCCCAGACCAGACCAGGCCTGAGGAGGGGCCACAGAGGGTCTGGGGCCACAGAGGGTCTGGGTCTGGGGCCACAGAGGGTCTGGGTCTGGGGCCACAGAGGGGTCTGGGTCTGGGGCCACAGAAGGTCTGGGCCACAAACAAGACTTTTCTTCAACAATCTTTTCTTAACGATCTTTTCTTTAATGTTCTTTTTTTTTTAAGTTCTTTCTTTCTGGAGTCTTTCCTTTAACAAGACTTTAACAGTTTTTTTCCTTCATTCAGTTTTATCTCATGATCACTCGTCTGTTTTATGTTGACACTAAGATCTTTTAAACTTTAAATGGTCATTTAAAGTCATAATGAAGTAAAATATGAATCACATGTTTTTAGTTTCATGTGACCTAAACACGTCACATGACGTAAACCGTTGGTCTTAAATTGTCACTCTTCACTTTATGATTATCGCTTCTCAGTTTTTATATTTTATGAATAAATGATTAAATATTTAATCAGGCGTTTGTTGATGTGTGTTGACACTACTTAAAAACATGACGTCAAATTAAACTCAAGAAAAAAACTATAATCTACAAGTTTTTTAATTTGAAATGATCAGAAATCAAAAGTTTTTAAACATTTAATACTCAAGTTTCAGTCTGAACATTGGAGTCTACATGTCCCATAATGCACCTGGACAGTGTGGACTGCTAAGACAGTTGGTCTATTGATCTTTTTGTATTTATTGATAATTATTGAGCATTTACTTTTCAATGTCACTTTGATCTGCATGTGAGGTTTTCCTCAGAAACTTTTATTTTGACATTTAGTTTTGTAAAATCTTGCAGTGGAATCACGTGAACTTAGTTCAATCATTAGTTTATAACATTATGATAAAAGTAATAATAATAAGACTTGTGTTAAAGCAAAGATCAGTGTTTCTGTTTATCGATAAAACATGAACCACTGAAGATCTGTTTTGAAGGTTTATTTCAAATAATAAAAGTTCAATTAGAATGAAAATTAAATCCCAGTGACTTTCTACAAATAAATGTTTAACAAACATGTTTTCTCATGAGGATCAGATTTTTAAGAGAAACATCTTCAAACAGGCAGAAAAATGTAACGTGTTTGAAATTTTACTGAAAGATGAAATCTCATTTTCATATTTATTATTCAATTATTCATAATCAGTGTGTTGAGTTTAATCTGTGATTCATGATAATTGAAGCTGGTTACTGATTTGACCTGTAATAAATTAACTGTTGATTCATTCAGGTCTCGTGTCTGTTTTATAAAGTGTGTGTGTGTGTGTGTGTGTGTGTGTGTGTGTGTGTGTGGTGTGTGTGTTGTGTGTGTGTGTGTGTGTGTGTGTGTGTGTGTGTGTGTGTGTGTGTGTGTGTGTGTGTGTGTGTGTGTGTGTGTGTGTGTGTGTGTGTGTGTGTGTGTGTGTGTGTGTGTGTGTGTGTGTGTGTGTGTGTGTGTGTGTGTGTTGTGTGTGTGTGTGTGCCTCTGCTTCAAAATCCCACTGTTGATCCAGATGTTGTAGCTGATTAGACCCAAATCAAACCTTCACTTCCAAAACCCTAGAAGAAGCTGTTGCTAACCAGCTGTGTGATGACAGAGACAGAAACGATCTGTTGGAAAACCTTCAGTCAGGATTTAGAGTCATCACAGAAACAGCTGTTAACAGTTACTAACGACCTTTTCATGTCCTCAGATAATGGACTTGTCTCTTACTGGTCCTGTTGGACATCTGACCCCACAGATTAGTGGTCGGTCTCTGAAACCTTCACTGGCGACCTCTGGACTCACTGACCAGCTGTGTGTCCACAGCTTAGATATGAGGATTATATCCCCGTACAAATTCTACACACTGTCCCTTTAAGTCCGAGCTGCATACCTAATACCAATTAAGATAAGATAAAACTGAATTGATCCACACACCAGGGAAATTCAGTTGTTACAGGCAGAACGCAAGTGAGAATGAGGTACACAAGAGAATAAAAATATAAAAAGGCAATAGAATAAAATAAAATAATTTGTATAAAATTTGAATTAAATTCCAATTCATGTTAAATCAACAGTAAAACATCGGAATAAAAACCTGTCGATGTCAAATCTTCTGACGTCACATGTTCATTGATATAATATTAATGTGTGTATTTTTATATAATAATTACTAATATACATTATTCAATATATTAATAAAAGATCATTGACAGGGAGGAACTATGTCCTGAATGCTATTTAAACCCGAACGTATTTTCATGCCACCTTCCCGGAAGTGAGTCTTGGGAGCCAAGATGGCGCAGGATTGGAGCGAGTTAGCGGAAGAAGCTGATGTCGGTTAATAAAACCAGCGGAACCGTGAAAGAGCGACAGCACCGACACACGGCGGCACCGAGGTAAATTGTGAGGAGCCCGAAGAAATGAGCCTTAGCCCGGGACTCTGCTCCGGTCTCCTCCCGCTACAGCTTCGCAGATCGCCGCTCCGTTAGCATGCTAACATGTCGAGTCACGGGTGTTTGTATCCGGGCGGTTCCGGCATCAGTTCACCGGGTTAGGACATATTAACGAGTCTTCTCGGCCCGTTAGCCCGGGTCTGCCCGGGTCTACCCGGGTCTGCCCGGGTCTGCCTGTCTGTGTCGCGGTTCCTCTAGCAGCTAATGCTAACTAGCAAACAGCAGCTACAACTGAATATGGTTATTTTTCTTTGTTTTATTATTATTATTATTATTATTTTAATGATTAAAGACACAGACACATAAAATACTTCTCAAAGGACGGAAGACACAGGAAGACACAGGAAGTCCAGGGCTTCGTAACAAATACCACGTGGAGACAGGTCGCTCATTGAAAAAGAAACAAAGGAATCATGAGAAGTCTTCAGGGTTCATGAGCCCGTTATGATGTCAATATAGTTCTTATAAAGAATTTATCTTCACTATCCATCTTAAAATCAAACAATCCAATAAAACATCCTTAAAGCAAAAAGAGAAATCTGTGATGAAGAAGGATGAAGGATGTCTGACCTAAACGGTTCTGTTTGAGAACAGTTCCAGAACAAATGAGACAGTTTCATCTTGTTTATCTAAGTCAAGATGTAACAGAGTTTCACTTATGACTAGGGTTGCAAAATTCCGGGAATATTCGAAGTTGGAAACTTTCCATGGGAATAAACTGGAAATTGTGGGTAATTTATACTAACTGTATTTACCTTGTCATATACAGACATAAATATAAACATTTTGTTTTGTCATAAGCTGATTTGAGCCCTGAGGAAACTTTGGGCACTTGACTATATGATTCTGCATCTTTGTGGCATTCTTAACGTAGGTCTTTGCACAGTATTTGCAAATGTACACAGCCTTTCCTTCTGCATTGGCTGGGGGGAAATGTCTCCACACACGAGATAGTGCACGTGGCATTGTTCTGTAGAATAAGATGAGAAAAAAGCTTGTAAAAAACACTAATGCAATGCCAGAGATATAAATAGTTACCTAAACAATTGGAATCATTTTTACAATTGATGGATAAATGAATAGAAATAGGCTAGATGAACAGATGAACAATCCTCAATCAGCATGCTTATATATTTTCCCCAGTAATATCATCAAAACTTCCCTGACTAGTCCTTGGGCTAATGCAGTAGTGTGGCCTCAATCGCCCAGCTGTAGTGTGCAGGATGCTGGGAAGTATCTGTGCATGTGATGGAAGAATGCACTGTGCAGCGTGTGCTGCATTCCATACATCTTTAAAACAGAGTTTTGAATGACGTTTTTATTGCTCAGTGTTTAATTTGCCGAGCTTAACTTCCCATGGAAAGTTTCCGGAAATTTTCCGCCCCTTTGCAACCCTACTTATGACTCTATTTAAACTTCTCACTTTGTTAGTTAAAATACTTCAGGGTAAAGACCAGACGTTACTCCAGGGATCAATTCATGTTGAATGGCGGAGGGTTGTGAAGTCCAGAAAATTCAAACCCACACATAAGTGTTCATCACAATCCTTTTTTTTAATGGATAGGAGGGAGTGAGCTTGTGAGAGGGAGGGAGAGGGGGGGAGGACATGCATTCATGGCCGCGGGTCAAAATCAAACGAGTTCTGGCCTCAATGGGGCGGCAGCTCTACCAGGTAGGCTATACGCCGCCCCATCATCACAGTACATGTCGGGAGCTCGGCCCTCAGAATGACGTCCCACCTGAACAACCCGAGTTGATAGCCTTCCAGTTGCACAGGAACCATGTTTGCTTTAGCCCACTCGCCATTGTTGACAACCGAAGCAGCAGATTGTAGTTTTTCACTTCAGAGTGTGATAAAAGAGTGTAATGTTGACAAACTGTTATTTGTTTACGCTCTCGTACAGGGGTCAAAGTTCACGCTGTGTGCTTCAGTGTGAATGTGTCAGGTGGTGATGGCGGAGCGGCTGGTGGAGTTAACTTGGAAGAGACACATCTCAGATCAGCTGAAGCTCAGAGACCGAGTGCAGAGACATGCCTTCGAAGAAATCATCCACCACTGTGAGTCAGCTGCTGCAACGTTTGCCCTTGTATACTGTCTATATACTTAACATCATATGTAACGTTATATATACTGACTACATATAACCTCTAGGGCTGTAACGATTCTCCAAATCCACTGGTCGGTAGGTTGTATGTGAGGTTTCTGGTATGGCTACTGTATTTCCTTGTTTAAAGTAGTACTCGAATAAATACCTGACGATACAGTATGAAGTCGTGCATCTTCCTCTCTCACACATTTATGGCCATTCCAAGGTAAACCCTGTGTAAAACATAGCACAGACAGTATCCACTGGGTTGGGCAGGGACATGTGTTGTGGTTCCGTCTACTGGAAACGATGTATGGACTGCGATTTCGGTCTCGGTTTGAGACTCGTTATAGCCGTAATAAGTGTGTGTGTGTATATCTATATATCTATATCTCCTGTCCCATATATAATGTCATACTAGATTAGAAATGTTGATGTTTCAGATCATCGTCTGTTGGAGAAATCTGATCTTCAGGCTGTTTTGACTGAGAGATACCAGACAGATAAATATGACGTCCAGAGAGAGTCCAGGTGAGACCTCTGTACCTCACCCATTTACCTCCCCTTGTACTTCACCCGCTCACCGTCCTGTTTTGTATTTCAGTGCGGGAACGGACTCAAGTCGTAGTGATGCTTTGCAGCAGGAAATGGCTCTGATGAGAATCAAACATCAGGAGGAACTGACGGAACTGCACAAGAAGAGAGGAGAGGTCAGTTCTCATGACTACACACAGGAAGTGATGTCATCACCTGTCCTAACTGCACGCAGAAAGTGACGTCAGTCCTATGATTTTATCAAGAGTGTTTAGCCCTAACCAAAACAAATATTCAGCGGACAGGGCCCAGTCACTATGTTGATCAGTGTTGATGTGTTTGTGTTTGTGTCGAGCAGTTGGCGCAGAGCGTGATCGAACTGAACAACCAGATTCAACAAAAAGACAAAGAGATCCAGAGCAACGAGGCCAAGTAAGAAGTGTGTGTGTAGTTTATTTAATATAAATCACAAGCACGAGTTATAGCAAGGTGATACAAAGGCAAGTTTGAAAAAAATGTGTCAACTACTTTTTTAGGGTATTAACGCAGATTGTGGCACGATCACCTTTTGTTCTTAAGCTAGTGCGAGGGACAACCAGTAGGCCCTCATCCAAAGACCTAAGAGACCTACTGGTGATAAGGATGGAGCAGGTCAGAGTTGTATTCAGGTGCCTGACCATGCTGAGCTCCATATGTGAAAACCAGAACCCGAAGATGAATCCTGAACTAGGAAGCTAGTGTAAACATGATAATATGTGTGTGATATGAGTTTTCCGGCTGGACCTGGGGTCTGTACTTTGAAGCAAGTTCAACACACCCAGAATATCTTTCAGAGATCCAGCTGAACTTAACCTAACAATTCCAATGGTTATCAACTCGCTAAGATCTAAGTGCATGCACATGACAGGGGCCGGGTTTACTGCATTTCACCAATCACAGACCTGGACAGTTTGACTGACAGCAGAGCTGAGAATCATTCTGTTGTATAATAAAAATCAGAGGGGAACAAACATCCAGAACAAAAAACAGCTAGTAAAACATCTGGGATTGTGTCAATTTGTAAGTTACAGCGCCCCTGGTGACATTTGTTAAAAATATATTGCATGACCACGATATAATTACATGTGTGAGCGTGATAACTAACTCGGGGCCACGAAATCTAAATCTGTTTACTAACAAGACGTGTGGAAGTGAAGTGAGATCGTTAGATCCCATAATGTGACCACACACTGTCTGCACTGACTCTGAGGACACGCACTGACTCTGAGGACACGCACTGACTGAGGACACGCACTGACTCTGAGGACACACTGTCTGCACTGACTCTGAGGACACGCACTGACTGAGGACACGCACTGACTCTGAGGACACACTGTCTGCACTGACTGAGGACACGCACATCAGCAGACATCGATATATTGGAGACTGTCAGGAGAGACGTTTCGGTGAAATGTTTCCGATGGAAACCAGACTGAAATTTTTCATAGATGTTATAGACAGAAAAGGCAGCAGTGACATGTTTGGCAACAACCTTCTCTGAAATCTTTGAAATAAAAGGCAGCTTAGATATCTCCCTGTAGTTTAGGGGAAGGGATGGATCGAGGTTAGTCTTATTCAGAAAAGGCTGAACAAATGCACAATTAATATAATCTGGGATGCAACTGGATTGTAATGAGCTATTTATAATGCAGACTAGGCATGGACCAACAGAACTCAGTTCATCCTTAATGATAGAAGATGGTCAATTATCTCGTGGACTTGAGGAGAGTTTCATACTACCCACTATTTCAGTGAGATCTTGCTGGGAAACTGGAGAAAAATAGTTTAAGATTGGCTGATAGTGATAATAATGGTGGACCACGATCGAGGTGGCAGCTGGTGGTGGACAATGACTGGACTATAGTGGCATCAGATCTTGATGGTGGATCCTGAACCTGATGGTGGATCCTGATCGTGGACTATGATCACATCAACACTGCTTGATATATAATATTTCTCCTCAGATACTCGACCATTACTGACAATAATCCATCAGTTCATTGACCTTCAGCTACAAAGTGTTTATTCTAATCAAAGCTGTAAATACTCTGATCTCTCTGATGTTCTCTGTTCCACGGGACATCTGTTCACTTGTGTCCGTCCTGGGAGACGGATCCTCACATGTGTCTCTGAGGTTTCTACCTTCTGTACCTGTTAAAGGTTTTAGTAGTTTGACTCTTGTTGAGGGTTAAGAACAGAGGATGTCTCACCTTGTTAAAGCCTATGAGACAATCTGTGATTTGTGAATATGAGACTATACAAATAAAATTTGATTTGATTTTGATTGATTGACTGCCGAGTTGGATGAGCAGAGGAAAAAAACAATTTGAAAGAGTAACACTTTGATTTGGGTGTTGCGTTTACTGGAGGCACTTTGATAAGAATAAGAAGCTCTTGCTTTCTTGACCATTTTGTTAAACTCTGTTTATAAGGTCTTTATAATAAAGGTGATGCACATGGAGCTTTTTGAATTTCTCTCTCTCTCTCTCGTGTGTGTTCAGGATGTTGGAATTTCAGCAGCAGATCAAGGACCTGGAGGGTGACTGTCGGGAGCTGAGAAGTTTCCTTCAGGTATGAAAACACACCTTCACCAATCACATGTCCATCGTGTGAGTGGAGCCATCAAATGTTCACTATACCTGTCACTTTCTGCTGCTCTTCCTGTGTCCAAGCAGGACCTGGAGAGAGCAAATCAGACGCTGAAGGACGAATATGACGCCCTGCAGATCACCTTCTCCGCCCTGGAGGAGAAACTGAGAAAGACCACGGAGGACAACCAGGAGCTTGTGTCTCGCTGGATGGCGGAGAAAGCTCAGGAGGCCAACAAGCTGAACGCAGAGAACGAGAAGGACAGCAGGTAGACTGAACACCTGCAGGGGGCGGGGTTGTCTGATCCTCTGACTTACCTCTGACATCTTTGTCTGTGTTATAGACGCCGTCAGGCCAAATTGCAGAAGGAGCTGGCAGACGCAGCCAAAGAGCCGCTGCCTATCGACCCGTGAGTAAATTAAACCTTTACTTTACTCACCTTTTGATCCTGTTCACACAGGCTTTCAAACATGTCTCTGGTAATCAGACTACAATCAGTTAAATCACATGACCGTTCAGGTCACATGGGACTGTTCCAAACCAGCAAGGTTGTGGCAAAACACAGGAAGTGGCAGCTAGCAGCCGTCAGCCAGTATTTGTCAGAGGAAATAACAGTTTTCACGATTACCGATACTATAGAAGGAAAAACACACATGACGAGCTATAGATAGATAGCTAGCACACAAACAAGCGCAGCGCACACACAAAACGTGAATCATGAGATTTCACCGCACGGCTTACACACAAAACGTGAGAGTCAGGACACCATAGTTAGGTATTGTACTTTTTACAATTCTTATGGTAATGACACCGTGACGTTATGAAACAGCAGTTATGGTCAAATCGGTTAATCCCGATATCCCTACTGGACACAAGATGTGTTTTTAATGCAGGTGTTAACGAGTCCTACTGACCCACTGCGTCTGTCCTCAGGGAAGACGATATTGAGGTTCTGACTGAGGATGGTGGGAAGGGGGGAGGAGAGACGTCACCAAACAGACCGCTCAGCAGAACGCCCAGGTGAGACCAGAATCAGCACCTGGTTCAGGTTCTGATCCTTCAAAAAAACATCTGAAGCATGGAGGACAACTACAAATTATAACATGTATCACAATAATTAAAAAAATTACTAGACTTGCGAGCAAGTACGATGCGGGCCCGAGCCAGAGATTGCTTGCTGATCACGTCTCACGATGCAGCTACGAGGTCTGGAGTCGCCTGGGAAAAATTCAGGTCATTCAAATGATCCTTAAACCAGGGGGACTTCTTCCAGTTTCCACTAGGTGGGGCTGTTGAGCCATTCTGCCTCTGCTGCCAAATATTGTCCTTGTGTTCACATAGTGAGTCATTGTACATGTCCATTTTGAGGCAGATTGCAGCATGTGCAGTGACATTACAGCCACTTCCTATTTATTGGCGTTCCATTGAAATGCACACCTTTGCGGTTCAATGTAAAGGCTTAAGTGTCACATCATGATGTCACCAGCGTCTCAAGGTCTTCCTGAATAATTTTTAGGGGATCAAATGAAAAATGTAGTCGTAGAATGTCAAAGTATAAAACATGGTACTTCCTGTCACAGCTAGGAAGTGCTGTGACTATCATAGTATATTGGAATATTTAACTCTTCAGGGCAGGTTCCTTATCAGAAAAACATGGAAGTTACAGCTACTTGAAGGTTCTTGGCGAGGCACGCCCCCCTGATGAAACTCACAAGTTTGATTCTATGGCATCACAAAGTGTTTTAGGCTCTCCTGACCAAATTTCACTTGCATCGGGTAAACGGCCTAGCTGCAGGACACCAACTTGTAAAACATGACATTTCCTGTTACAGGTAGGGGGTGCTATGACTAATATTGAATATTATCATATGGATTTGTTCAGGGCGGGACCTTTGTTGTACATATGTGGTTTGATGTTGATTGGACAATAAACATGGAAGACCAGACTCACTGTAACTGTTAATCAGTGACAACCTCACTCTAATTCGGCGTGTTTTGGACCTGGCAGCCAAGGAAAGATGCCAAACATCTGGCTCTGGCACATGTACATAAAAGAAGAATCTATCTAAATGTTTTCTTTTTGCACTTTATCCAATATCCTGTTTAATAAATGTTGAGCCTGTTTGGCCCTCGACGAAGTCCCAGTTTTTAGTTTTGGTCTTTTAGTTTTGATTGCTTTAGGCAATAGAATAAAAATAAACATTGTATTAAAAAAAAGAATGCTGAGTATGTACAGTATATACACTTTTTCTGGTGATTTGATATATATCGATATAGACTGAAAAATTATCGCGATACAATTTTTTCCCATATCGCCCAGCCCTACGTTGATGTAAAGTTTACTTGGATGGTAAAAGCCAGAATATCCATTGATTTTTAGATTATTAGTACAAAGAGATGAAAGATGTGGAGCAGTGCCACTGCACCTTACTTGTAACATGTCATACAAACCACTACAGTGAAAGGTGTATCTGGGCTATTGGTAACGTCTTGTGTTCTGTAGAAAGAAACCAACCTTTTTTGCCAGCGGTGTTGATGTGATTGAACTGATGGAGTTTTTATTTATTATTCATTGATTTATTTAATTGAATTCTAAGACTGTTTTTTTGTAATTGCTTCATTGAAGGATTAATAGAATAGTGACCTTTTAAAGTCTGTGTCCTTGTCTGTCCCTCACTCTCTTTCTCTAACTTGTGATTTGTGTGTCTACAGTAAGAAAATGGGTCAGGCGCCCCCTGCTGGTCTTCTGGATTCCATTTCTAACATATTTGGGTACGTAGTTGGCTACTGTGAACAAAGTCATTAAATCATGATGGATGACATGACGGCTCCAAAAAGTGAAGCGCAATCACCTGGATGACCCCCTGGTGGCTGGCTGCATTAAAGGTCATTAACCCCTCGTCTGTCGCCGTTATCAGACATAACATGTGGGTAAAATCCAGAGAATTGTCTCCAGAGTTCGTTTCACAACTGAACAACACAGCAGCAGGTTTTCTGCACAGACTCGTTCACAGCATCAGATCCTCCTCATGGTTCAGGTGAGAGGGGGGGCAGCCGGGTGCAGCAGACAGAGACAGGAAGTGACGTGTTACCTCTGCTGCAGAGGTCATGTGATCATGTTGACATCACCTGACACCGTCGTCAGCTCTGATCACCACAAACTCTCTTCACATCTTCGTCTGTGTCTTCTACATGTGTGTCAGCACTTTTTCACCAGAGAGGTTTGTTTTAGTTCCTTCATGTTTGTGTCCCGTGTTAGAAGCTCCTTCCCCCCCCTCAGTGAATCAGTGGAGGATCCTCTGCTGTGTTCACACTGCTCCTGGATTTAGACTTTATACAGGAGCTCAGGAGGAGCGTCTATGCAGACTTAATCGTTCACACATGCGCCTCCGCTGGAGAAAATAGCGAGGAACTGCAGAGTCCAGTGCATGTCTGGAAGCAGCTTATGTTAGATCTCTCTCTTTCTCTTTCTCTCTCTCTCTTTCTCTGTCAGCAGACGTCGACCAGCTAACTCTTTCAGTTCACCTGAGAACCCTGACGCCCCATCGGGTGTGTGTGCGGAGGTTCGAGTCCCATCAATGGCACTGCACGTGTTCGTAAGTATGACATGATGTTTTACACGTGATGGTTGTACTGCAGCTCACACTCATCAGCTGGGAAACGTCACATGACCTCTAATGTAGAGATGCGCAATATGCTAAAATTGTCCAATTGTCTACCATCAGCCCAACAACTGTTAATTGATGATATATTCGTGTGTCTCTGTATGTGTACATGCCAGTATGAGTCAATTTAATTATTGGAGGGCTCATGCAATGAAGGCAAAATCACATTTTGTATTACAGAGGAAACCTGATATAGTGATCAACTGTTTATATGGATCAAAAAGCTTTGGACAGTATCGTTCCTATACAAATGCTGTTTAAATAATTGTGTTCTGATGAATGCAAGCTTAGACTCATTGAAGAAAAGTAACGGATCATATTGTGGCGTCATTTCCAACAAATCAGCTGAATCAATGTGTGTGTTCATAAGGGAGAGACCCGAAGGTCAATGGTTTGATCCCCGGCTCTGCTATTTTGTGCAACAAAAGTGTCCTTGGGCAAGCCCCCGAACCACCGTGTGATAAAGTGCTGCACACACGAGGAATCGTCACTATGTTTCCCAGTTGATATGTGAACTCAGAGGTCAAAGGTCGATGATGAAAAGTAAAAGGTCTGATTACCCATAATCCTCTCCTAATGCCCTCTTGCTCCCAGTGGCCCTGCTCTCACCTCCCATCATGCACTAGTGTTGCAGTGGTGGTCCCTGGAGCTGCTGACAGATAGACAGGAAGTGACATCACAGTTTGGGTCTGTACAGAGATCCTATAGGCTCAAAGTGATGACTGACTTCCAACAGAACCAATCACGATGGAGCATGAGGCTGAGGAGGAGGAGGGACTTGATCTCAAGTTTTCAACCTGAGACCGAGAGAGAGAGAGAGAGAGAGACAAACAGAGAGAGGGATGCACACTGATGTGTGTGTGTGTGTGTGTGTGTGTGTGTGTGTGTGGGGGGGGGTGTAGGAAGCACATGAGGGCGAGGTGAACGCCGTCCGGTTCAGCCCAGGCTCTCGTCTCCTGGGCACAGGAGGGATGGACCGCAGGGTCAAGCTGTGGGAGGTTGTCGCAGGTGAGGTCACCATGACAACACAGACTGATGAAACGTATGAAAACTTAATCTTATCTTGATCAAAAAGATCATGCTAACCTGAACACACGCAGACTGTCTTGGTAAACTTGCTAACCCTTATGACTGTCACATGTGAGATCTGAACCACGTTAACATGTCGTCTGTGATGGTGACATCACTGACCTGCTCTTTCTGTCTCTCAGGTCGCTGTGAGTGTAAAGGAGCTCTAACAGGAAGTAACGCAGGTATCACCAGTATTGAGTTTGACAGCACGGTGAGTTAACAACAACCAGTTTTCACAGTTCAGTCAGTTGGTTTGTCCTTTTTGTTTGATTTACACTGGCCTCACAAAGTATCTGTTTTCTTGAACATGAAGTCATTAGGATAGTTCACCCAAAAGTTAAAATTCACTCATCTACTCACCACTATGATGGAAGGGACATTTTTTTTCAGACATTTTGGCTAAAAACTTTGTGTAAATGACCTTGTTTTGAGTGGGATTTAAATGTCGGTGCTTACGGTCACTTGATGACACAACAGGAGCAGGATGGAGAATGTTATGAGAATACATGTAAATGACACACTCATGTGATGGAAACACAAATGAATGGACAGATCTACTTTTAATGAACAATTTTACTCTAAAATCATTGACTTGTACACATTCACACAATCAGTTTTTTTACCAGATGTCTTTATTATTGAACAGTTTATCCTCGTTGTCAAATATGAGGCTCTGTTGTCAGTCAAACCTGTCCATGTCTGGGATTGGTCATAAGCAGTAAACCCCACCCCTTTAGTGTACACGCGCTCAAACCTAGTTGAAAACCTGAGTTAACTTAAGTTAACGTGAGTTTATAACCAGTGTCATGTGACCTCTAAGCCTGACTCATCACATTAACGTAGAGATGGAGTCTGCTTCCAGAACTGAAGCTGAGATGATTCCACAGGAGAGGAGCTTGATGCTGAAGCTCTGGCTCCTCCTCTGCTTTAGAGACTTTAGGGACGACAGCCTGAATTCTGGGAGCTCAGGGCTCTAGTGGTGATAAGGTACGATGAGCTCTTTAAGGTTTGATGCTGCCATATTATTAATGTAGGTGAGGAGGAGGATTTAAATTCTATTCTAAATTAACAGGAAGCCAGTGTAGTGGCATACACCTCTTGTAGAGAAAGTGTAGAGGATCTCCAGAGTTCAGTGCATGTCTGAACGCAGCTTATGACTCAGGAGAGAAGTGTAAGTAGACGGAAGTGCAGTGGTTGGTGGAGACAAACGACCACAGATTCTTTGTTTTTGTTTTGCTCATGGCTCTAACATGTGGTTTGTCTTCAGGGTTCATACCTGTTGGCTGCTTCTAACGACTTCGCCAGTCGCATCTGGACGGTCGACGACTACAGACTGAGGGTAGGTGACTTCATCACAACCCCTGGACATAGACAGAAAATATGTTGACTTGATTGGGGCGCTGCCATCATGTTCCGATGTCATTTGGAGTCACTCGTCTCTGCTGGTCTGTGATGTGATGTAAAAGGTCTGAATTTCAGCTCCTCCCCCCTCAGCCGCCTTTTAGGCTCCCAGCAGCCCCTGCTCTCTGCTCCCATCATGCACGAGTGTTGCAATGGTGGGACCCAGGAGCTGCTGACAGTAAGGAAGTGACATCGCAGTGAGTCTATACAGAGATCCTATAGGCTCATAGTGATGACTGACATCCAACAGAACCAATCATCATGGAGCATAAGGCTAAGGGGCGTGGTCTGATACATGATCTCATTGTACTTCTGAGGCCACAGAAATGACGAGTTTGTGTCAAACATCAGACATGATGTCTCCACAACTTTCAGGACATGAACGCACCTGAACACATCACAGAATCAATTAAACCATCATGTCCATGTGTGTGTCACAGCATACCTTGACAGGTCACAGTGGGAAGGTGCTGTCGGCTCGTTTCCTATTGGACAACGCTCGAATCGTGTCTGGGAGCTACGACCGAACACTCAAACTTTGGGACCTCCGCAGCAAAGTCTGTATGTGATTGTGTCATTTGTCTGACTGATTAACATTTTTTTTGTATCAGCAATCAGACGCACACTCAGTAACTGTGCGACTGTTTCACCTGTGCAGGTATGAAGACTGTGTTCGCTGGGTCCAGCTGTAACGACATTGTGTGTACAGAGCAGTGTGTCATGAGTGGACACTTCGATAAGAAAGTTCGATTCTGGGACATCAGGTGAGCCTGATGGCTGAAAGCTCCAGAACTCACCTGAACTACAACAATTTGACCTTTGACCTGTGCTGTCGCTCGTCTTTCACTTTCAGGGCGGAGAGTATCGTGCAGGAACTCGAGCTTTTGGGTCGAGTAACATCTCTGGACCTGAACCTCGACCGAACTGAGCTGCTCACCTGCTCCAGAGATGACCTCATCAAGATCATCGACCTGCGCACCAACGCTGTCCGACAGACGTTCAGGTGTGTGTGTGTGTGTTTGTTTGTTTGTTTTGTGTGTGTCAGGTGTGATACCGGTGTGTACTTAATGTGTGTGTGTGTTTGTGTGTTCAGTGCACAGGGCTTCAAGTGTGGCGCGGACTGGACCAGAGTCACCTTCAGGTGCGTTCAACACTTTTAAACTCTTGAACCTCGGGGGGGCCTGTGGACTCTTGTCACATGTACCCCTTTTCCACCAAAGAGAACCGAGTGCTTTTATATTAGATTATTTATATCTATTCATTCAGTCCAACCTGACTCCGACAGACTCAGCTGTTCTTTTGTTTGTAGCCACGTTATCAACACTGGTCAACAAATAACGATCGATTCTTTAAAGAGTAAAATCTTTCTACAAAACTGTGCATTCATTCTTTTATTCAGAACCCCCCCCAGACCAAAGTATAACCCAGGTTAAACTCAGCCTGGGTAGACACACATTGTGGTCTTCACCAACACAGATGACGTGTTTTGCACGCAGACTGGTAAAGTACAATCCGATCATAAGTGGTCACAATAATCCCGCCCCCAACCTCTGACGTAATTGGTTTTTACTCCTAGAACCAGTTTTTCTGTCCGAGAGCCAGTTCTTTGGCTGTGGAAACACAAAGAACTGGTTCCAGATCAGGAACTGGCTCCGAACTGGCCCTGGAACTGCCTTAGTGGAAAAGGGCCAATGATGATGCTGCAGTGTCTGTTTTCAGTCCTGATGGCAGCTATATAGCAGGAGGGTCAGCGGATGGCGCTCTGTACGTGTGGAACGTCTTGACGGGGAAAGTGGACCGAACTCTGGACCGGAACCACAAGTAAGAAAAACTGATCAAAGTATCAATGAGACTAAAGCTTGGTGATCAGCTGACGTCAGGTAACCTCACGTCGTTCTCTCCGCAGCTCTGCTATCAACGCCGTGTCGTGGTCGCCATCAGGAGCCTACGTGGTCAGCGTGGAGAAGGGCAGCAAGGCCATCCTGTGGTCTGACATGTGATTGGCTGATGGAGACAGAGACTCTGACCAATGAGAGGACAGTTGATGAAACGTTTCATCATGTTGTTGACACAGACTGAGGATCAGCTGATGCCTTCGTCTTTAATCACATGTTCATTATGACATGTTTACTTGTTGCGTGTTGATCTGAATGTTGATGTAATGCTGACACACACATTCTCGTACTTGTTTCTTAGTGAGGACCCTCAAACAGACCTTTGAAATGTCCTCACAAGGTCTTCACAAAGATAGAAGTACAAGTACTCACACACTTTATCGCCTGATGTTAAAGAGGATTTAATAAAGTCTTCATGATCTGTGTTTGTGACATTAAACAATCTCGTCTCAGAAACACCCGAGTGATGCGTTGTAGGACTTTATGTAGAGAAGAAGTTCATTTTGTTGAATGAATTTAGGGTTAGGAATAAATTAGGATTCAAATTAAATTTTACTATACTTTTAGTTTTTCATAAAGACCTGGGGTCTCATTTATAACGTGTACGCACACAACGGGGCCTGAAACGTGCGTACGCCACTTCTCACGCAAATGTTGGGATTTATAAAATCAAACTTGACGGGAACATTTCGTGGCTGTTCCGTCAGGTGCACACAGCGCCCTGGAGATCACTATAAAGAGAAACTCTTCACTTTCAAACTTCTATTTCCAAACAATATCCCAGAGTGGAGGTGAGGATCCACTGATGTGAGGGAATCGGTCCGGTTGCTCTAAATAACTAAATACTGCCGTGACACTGGTGCGTGATGGATGCACGTGAAGTATGAGGAGGAAACGAGGGTTCAGAGTTTCTGTCCCATGACGATCTGTGATCTTTGTGTGATTCCGTCCCAGTAGAAACACGAGCATATAATAAAAATTCTATAGATTGAGGACATCACAGCTGCTCTGAATTGAATAATCCTGCAGTTTTGGATAATTAAAGCACGAACATGTGATTCAACAAGTTCCCTCACATTCTGACAGGGTGTTTTTCTGCCTCCACCTTTAATTGGATCTTTTCTTATTTCCGGCTCGGTTCTTTCTATCGTCTTCACTCTCACTCGCTGTGTTAACAGCAGCAGCAGAGTATCAGGGTATTTTCTTTATTAGTGACATCACTGCTGTCACATAAAATGTCTCTTCACCTCCACTTCACTAACAAACACCTCATGTCAGTGTCAGAAGGTTTCACTTCCTCTTCTCATTGCTGGAAGCCCATTGGTCAGCAGCATAATTTAATATTCATGACGTGCTTTGCATTGACCATTTATGGTTGAAAGTGGGCGGAGTAAGGCGGATCCACGTACGAACGTTTCCAGGTGGACTGTGTTTAATAAAGTGAACATTGCGTTCAGGTGTGCGTGTGCATGGTTTTATAAATCAGAATTTTTTTTGGCGTACGCTTTTTTTTTCGGCTTTTGTGCGCACGTACACTTTTAGTATAAATCCCACGCACTGTTTTATAAATGAGACCCTGGAACCTGAACTACGAAGCAGGATTTGTGGTTATCAGGTAACTTCAGGTTTAATTCAGAGTTTTCTGTCCTATGAAGCTCGTTCACTTGTTGTCGTGGTAAATCACCATGGTAATTTACGCTGAGCAGCTGACCTGCTCCAGGTTAAGTTGGAGATAAGAGATCAAACAGTATAAAGCTCCGCCCACTGACCAATCCCTTCCTTTGAACCATGACATCATGTTCTTAGAGGATCCGTGGAGCTGGTGTGGATGGTTCGAGTCTCTGAGGAGGACCAGGGTCTTCAGAGACCCACAAGATCCTTTGAGCTCCTCTGATGAGTTTCTGAAAGATCTAGATTCTCCTCAGAGGATGAACCTCTGTCAGCTGCTGGAGCCCAACAGAACCAGTCTGACCCGTAAAGTGCTCCCAGTACCACAGACTGCATCTGCTCCACTTACTGATACTGATGTACTGGGAGTGTTAGCGGAGGAGAACCTCACATACTTTAATACTTTGATCCTTTAAGTAGCTTCATCCTGTGAAATAATATAATTAAATACTAAACATTATAGAGGCAACATCATGGAATTCAAACGTTTCTCATCAGAAGGGTCCTTCACTTCACTTCCACTTGCCCCGAGTTATTTTATTATTCGTTATTATATTGTTGTCAAGTAATATATTATTACCAAATGCCACCAGGGGGCGCTGTAACTAACACACTGACACAATCCCATATTATTTACCAGCTGTTCTTCCTGCATTTAGCAGCTGTAACTGTTTCTTTTATTCTAGATGTTTATTCTCCTCTGACTTTTATTGTACAACAGTTTGATCCTCGTGAAATATGAGGCTCTGCTGTCAGTCAAACTGTCCATGTCTGTGATTGGTGATACGCAGTAAACCCCGCCCCTTTCATGTGCACATGACCACTTAGACTGACTGTGATTGTTAGGTTAAGTTCAGCTGGATAACTGAAAGATATCCTGAATATAATAATAATAATAATGGCTTATATTTTGGTAGCGCCTTTCACGGGAGCCAAGGATGCTTTACATATGTTTGTGAGGAAAAACAGTAGAGAAAAGAGAAAAGGTAATAATACAAGTAAAGAATAAATCAATTACAGAACAGGAGGGTGGAGCATTAACAGAGGCCAAAGGCCTTAGTGAAGAGGTGGTGCTCGAGGAGTGTTTTGAAAATGTCGAGTGATTCAGCGTTGCGTAGAACTCACTCCAGTCAATAAGCCCCTGATGACATATTATTTATAAATGATTCATGTTTTTCATCTTATTAACATGTTATTATTTATAACAGGAACACAGACGTCCGTCAGAGGAAGAACCTTTAAATAAAGACCCCCCCCCCCCAGTGAGCTCAGTAATCCGCGGATGTCAGCAAACAACCTGCTGATTCAACTCATCGGCTCAGAGACACTTATGTTCATCACATGTGATGTAACAGTCATGTGATACTGACATGAACCAACATCAGAACACGTGTGTTATTACACCCCCCCACACACATAAAGTTGAATAATTCAGTGGGTTTTTATGGTCATTCATCAACTCATCTACAGACTGTGATGAACACTGCAGCCTGTAGGGGGCACTGCCTGGACTGTTGGCTGAGTGGAATCATCCACAAGCCTAAAGATTTGAGGTCGAAATACAAACAAGAAAGTGACAAAAAACAGTTTGTTGACTGTATCATGTGACCTCATCAGATATTTATAGTCATTGTCACACACGAGCTGAACCACCGACATGAAGAAGAGGAGCCGTACACGTAGAAGACGAAGACGTCAACTTGGAAACACGAGGAGGTTCCAGATCTTCTGGTGATGAGGGCCGACGCCGGTGTGGATGAGCTGGAAACAACAACACTGATCTTTCCACAGCAGAGTTTATACGTCATGTCCGTGATGAAGTTTCAGTCAGTAACAAAATTTAAGGCTGATTAAGTTTGATCAGCCTGAGTTCTGCAGGATTATTGTGTGTGTGAGTGTGAGTGTGTGTGTGTGTGTGTGTGTGTGTGCGTGTGTGTGTGTGTATGTGCGTGTGTGTGTGTGTGTGTGTGCGTGTCAGTAATAAGCAGCATGCTGACCAGGCTGAGTGTGTCCTCGTTATAAAAGCAGCTCAGTGTGATCAGTTGAAACTCGTCTGAACTCGTCTCTGCTTCAGGTCAGTGTTTGTTTAAAGGAGCACTTCACCTGTTTTTCACACACAGTGCCTCCTTCAGGGCACAGTCAGAAAATAATTTCATTTAATATTTTGTTTGTTTTTAAAATGTAGCGAAAGAGACTTTAAAGCTGAGTTAACTTGAATATGAGGTCACAGCTGTGATTGGGTCTTCAGGTGTCGACACGTCAAGTCACGATGAGTCCGAAACACGTTGTCTTCAAGAAAGTTTCCCGCGACAAGTTGGTGAGTTAAAATATTCCCTAATTTGTCTGAAATTGATATTTTCTGATCATGTTGTTTACAAACTTTTTTCTAACAAATGATGAAAAACAAAGAGTTGAACCTTTTAGCCAGGCAGCTCTGACCCCTCCTCCGCTCTCAGGTTGCCGTCTACATGGCCAAGAGAGACTTTGTGGATCACTGCAACTTTGTGGATCCAGTCGGTGAGTTTCAACACAAACAAGCACAAACATTTCTGTATTCATTCAATGAGCTTAGCTCCATATCTTCATTCTGTATGCTAGCTAGGCTAACATGTTCTTGACCAGAGCTTCAGCTTCTTTTATTTCACTAAAATAAATGAAACATAATTGAATTTATTAAAATATGTAATGTCTCTCACAAAAGAAACTGTTTCCTGTTTTTCTGCTGAGTCATCGCAAACGTTTCAGAGAAGAAACTGATCCAAAAACTAAATTAGTTTAGTTCAAACTGCGACAGATGTTTCCTCTCGTCCTCTCAGATGGAGTGATCCTCATCGACCCGCAGCTGCTGCAGGGAAAGAAAGGTCTGTGTCCGACCTTTGACCTTTGACATACGTGAAAACCATTTACTGTCACATGCACTTGAATTGAATTGAGGAAATCACCTGCAGATTCATCAATAATAACCAATGGATTCAGACTCTAGTGGCAGTTAGTGGTACTTCATCTTCCTCACTTTTTAATGTGAGGCGTTGATGCGTTCGCAGTGTACGTGATGTTGTCGTGCACGTTTCAATACGGTCGTCAGGACATGGACGTGTTGGGCGTGGCCTTCAGGAGGGACCTGTTCCTGGTGACTCGTCAGGTTTATCCTGAGCTGCAGGACAAGGACAATCTAACTCACACTAAGATCCAAAGGAAGCTGCTGCAAAAGCTCGGAGACAACGCATTCCCCTTCTTCTTTGAGGTGAGAGACCATTCAGCACCCCCTGCTGGAGAAATCCAGCTTTACTGACTACTATCTCTTATTCCTGCTCCCCACAGCATCAACACTTTTACATGAGGCTCTCTACGACTTTACTCTACGAGTTTATTCAAAGTGAGTTTGTTTCAGTTTCCAGACAACCTGCCGTGTTCCGTCACTCTGCAGCCGGGACCTTCTGATGTGGGAAAGGTAACTTGTCTTTTCTAGAATTATTAGAAGATGAGTTCTCAGAATAATATCTTCTCTATGACTTTGTTCCAGTAGATAATCTGTGAAGTTCAGTAAAATAAAATGTCACCTCCCGTTCCTCGGACCGTAGCCGAGTTCAATTCAATTTTATTTGTATAGCATCAAATCCTAATACACATTATCTCAAGGCTTTTTACATAGAAGGCCAAGACCTTAAAATCATAGAGAAACCAACAGTTCATCAACGAGCAGCTCTGACGACTGTGAGAGAAGTCACTTTTTAACTGGAAGAAAGAACCAGAGTCAATGTGGACAACATCTGACTTGACCATACAGTTCAGACTTCGCCTCCATTAAATATATATATTAATATCTATCTATATATATCTATCTATATATATATATATAGATAGATATATATATATATACTATATATACTACTATACTTAGTATGACCTTCACTCTACTGACAGAACCAAGATAGCTGCCACTGATGTGGAGACGTCTGTCAAACAGAGACGGAATCAAACCAACGTTATTTTCTTGAAAAGAACAAACTGTTGCAGTTACAGTGTTTTCTGAACTAATGACAGGATTTACCTACTGGCCTGCTGGGGGAGCTAGATGTAGGTGTGTGAACTTGATTCTTATCAAATTCATCTGATAATAAATAAAATATGAGACTCATCAGTTGTCGTAAGCTAATAATAGAGAATCAGAGGAGAACAGAGTTCTGTTGTTCTGTAACAAGACTGTGTAACTGTGTAAAAATATCGTCCTGACATGTTGTGTAGTTAGTGTTTGTGAAGCAGCAGCAGCAGGTTGTTCCTGACATGTTGTGTAGTTAGTGTTTGTGAAGCAGCAGCAGCAGGTTGTTCCTGACATGTTGTGTAGTTGGTGTTTGTGAAGCAGCAGCAGCAGGTTGTTCCTGACATGTTGTGTAGTTAGTGTTTGTGAAGCAGCAGCAGCAGGTTGTTTCTGGACATGTTGTGTAGTTGGTGTCTGTGAAGCAGCAGCAGCAGGTTGTCGGTCCGACTCGTTCACACCAACAGGAACATGTGGGGAACATCCAGGCGAGGGGCGGAGCCTGTAGAGCAGCAGGGGCGGAGCCTGTAGAGCAGCAGGAGGCCGGACATGACGTATAAACTCTGCTGTGGAAAGATCAGTGTTGTTGTTTACAGCTCATCCACACCGGCGTCGGCCCTCATCACCAGAAGCTCTGGAACCTCCTCGTGTTTCCAAGTTGACGTCTTCGTCTTCTACGTGTACGGCTCCTCTTCTTCATCCTGAGATGTTTGAGTTCTTCCAGTTTCACGTCCGTCACGTGTTAGAAACCTCATCAACACGTCCACTCGCTCTCTGGGAAGCTTCAGGACATTGTCCTGCTGTCTCCTCACATGGACTCACTCTGACATGTTACAGACATTTTACCAGGAGGCTGCAGGAGAAGATCCAGAAAATGTCGAGACACTGACTCCGACATTTGTTCTCACATACAGAACCTGCAGAACATGTCAGGAACACGTCAGGAACATGCCAGGAACATGATAGGAACATGTGAGGAACATGTGAGGAACATGACAGGAACACGTCTGAAAACAACTTTAGAGAAACCTTCTCAC